>NC_134028.1:10960412-11083062 GCF_964204645.1 Tubulanus polymorphus | reverse complement strand
GAGAGAGAGCAGAGACAAGGTGAGACAGAGAGACAGAGAGCCTAGACAGGGTGAGAGAGACAGAGAGCCTAGACAGGGTGAGAGAGAGAGAGAGCAGAGACAGGGTGAGAGAGAGGAGAGAGAGAGAGAGCAGAGACCGGGTGAGAGAGAGAGAGAGAGAGAGAGAGAGGGAGAGAGAGAGAGAGAGAGAGCAGAGACCGGGTGAGAGAGAGAGAGAGAGAGAGAGAGAGCAGAGACAGGGTGAGAGAGAGAGAGGGAGAGAGAGAGAGAGAGAGAGCAGAGACCGGGTGAGAGAGAGGAGGGTGAGAGAGAGGAGAGAGAGAGGAGAGAGAGAGAGAGAGAGCAGAGACAGGGTGAGAGAGAGAGAGGGAGAGAGAGAGAGAGAGCAGAGACAGGGTGAGAGAGAGGAGGGTGAGAGAGAGGAGAGAGAGAGAGAGAGAGAGCAGAGACCGGGTGAGAGAGAGAGACCGGGTGAAGAGGACTGGTGGCAGTAGGAAGGAGGTGAACAGTAGGAGGCAGCAAGAAAACATGTTTGTCATTCATCTAATTCTGTATGAATTTCATGAAATTCTGTTGTGATATTTTCTGTGATATTTCTGAGAATCAGTGAGATATTATAGATGAAATGTTCTGAGAATCTCAGTGTGTGTGTGTGAGATGTTTTTATGGATATAGATTTATTATGCTCAAGTGCGTTGATGTAATCAGACTGAAGAGTAGTTGAGTTTATTCATAGTGATTCATGCTATATGAACACTGAGTGAGTACTGCTGCTGCTGCTGCTGCTGCTGCTGCTGCTGCTGCTGCTGCTAGTACTGCTGCAGCTGGTGTATTTGATTTGGCTTGTATCCCAAACGTATAATAACATTTCAAGAAACAATAGGTTTTAGGTTTAAACAGTGTTATCTTGTACTGGAGGAACCGCAGAGGAACCGAGCGCAGGATCAACAACGTGTTACGTTTATTTATAATCAGCGATTGATGATTCTAGTCCGTCTGCTCGTTGCTATAACAACCGTTCTGCTGACTATTACAAAAACTCAGAATAAAACAGTAACAGATCCACTTTTTTAGAGCTGACTCGGGGAGGGGGAGTAGGGGAGTCAACTGGGGAGGGGGAGTAGAGGGGGTTGACTGGGGAGGGGAGTAGGGGGGAGTCGACTGGAGGAGGGGGAGTAGAATGACACCTGGTTTAATAATTCACACGTATTTGTTGTTGTGTATTTTCAGACGAGAGTAATTTAGACTCCACGTTAACGGCTACGGACACCAACAATCAACATCTCGGTAACCTAGCGACGGATATAACGAAGTCGTCGATAAAGAATGTAAAACGTCGTCGAGATTCGACGAATAAACAGATTTATACTGAAATACAACATCTCGATAATGAGAGGTAAAATATCACGATATATCACGATATATCGCTCATTCAGATATATCACTGAGATTCGCTCATTCAGATATATCACTGAGATTCACTCACTGCGATATATCACTGAGATTCACTCACTGCGATATATCACTGAGATTCACTCACTGCAATATATCGCTGAGATTCACTCACTGCGATATATCGCTGAGATTCACTCACTGCGATATATCGCTGAGATTCACTCACTGCGATATATCGCTGAGATTCACTCACTGCGATATATCGCTGAGATTCACTCACTGCGATATATCGCTGAGATTCACTCACTGCGATATATCGCTGAGATTCACTCACTGCGATATATCGCTGAGATTCACTCACTGCGATATATTGCCGAGATTCACTCACTGCGATATATCGCCGAGATTCACTCACTGCGATATATCGCTGAGATTCACTCACTGCGATATATCACTGAGATTCACTCACTGCGATATATCGCTGAGATTCACTCACTGCGATATATCACTGAGATTCACTCACTCAGACTTACTGATTATTTGATATATTTACAGACAGTGTTTAATACAAGAAGTACAAGATGAAGAACAGAGGAGACAGTGGTACCACGAGCATCTTTACGGTATCAACTGTCAACTCGAACAATTACCCTTTAATAGTAAGGTATGTGTTACGCCAATAGGGGGCGTTGTGTATATATGAGATGTAGTTCGGTATGTATTCACTAGAGGGCGTTGTGTGTATATATATATTTACAGCAGGCGGATCAGACTCGTAAACACCTACAGTTCGAGGCTCAGAGAGTTCGTGCTCTGATGCATGAGAATTTTGGAACGGCCGAACAGATTCAATCACGTCACGCAGCTCGAGTTTATAGACTTAACATGATCGAACAGGAAATAGTACGTATTCAACAACAGCGCCACCTACAGGACGGAGCGCACCAACAACAGCAGCAGCAGCGTTATCCGCTGGATGGACCTCATCAGCAACAGCAACGCCACCGTGAGGGACACGCGGTAACTATTAGTTCTATATAGATTGATTGTTGGAGGTGGCGTCATTTTAAAGTTCGTGTCTTACGTTTATTCTAAAGCAGCGAAGTTCAGAAAAAAGAGATTCGGGAACATGTGATCACAACGAACTGGAGAAAGATGGAACTGTTTTCCGTGACGTAGCAACAAATACATTTACCTTAGATACGGTCAGTTACTATAGCAACTGATATAGATATGTGCAGTAGCAGCTGTAATAATGGTTTCTGATTGTTTTATAGAAGAACGAACCTGAAGTTGAACCTCAGCCTAACGCGCGGATAATGCCAGCTCATCACGCTCGCGTAGGATCCAGTATGGGGACACAAACTACTGACTGTAGCGCCATCTATGAGGAAATGCAACAACCGACTGGATTTCACAATCAGAATATTCCGGCGTTGTATCACGGAGCGTGGCCTCCATCTATAGAACAAGGTAATACTTCATCCTCCGTACTCTACGTCTGTCTGTCCGTCCGTCTGTCTGTCCGTCTGTCTATGAATACTGTATGTATAGTGTTGATCATGTATTATAGGTGGCGTTGTCGATGGTAATATGGCCGCTGTTATTGGTAATGAAACGTCGAGTCTGATGAGTTTTCATTCTAGTAACGTATCTACTGCATCGCGTAGAACACCGTCGACTACTAGCGCCACCAACCAACAACTCGGTACTAACAAGGTACGTTACCGTACAATCTATTGATTCAAGATATTTAATTAATTAAAGATGTTTAATTGATTAATTATTTTGTGTTTATTTACAGCAAGTTGAAATGGTATATTCTTTATTATCGATGCTTGGAACTCATGATAAAGATGACATGAGTCGTACACTGTTAGCGATGAGCAGTTCACAGGATAGCTGTATAGCTATGAGACAATCGGGTATAAATACCACCCTCCACTTTAACTCCCCTTTAACTCCCCTTTAACTCCCATATACCCTTTACTCCATACCCCCTTCGCACAATGACAATCAGGTATATACAATCCTAACAATCTGCTGTTTTCTCGTTGCTAGGTTGTCTACCATTATTGATTCAATTGTTGCACGGTAGCGATAAAGATTCCGGGTTGCTAGGTAACACACGCGGTAGTAAACCGGCTCGAGCTCGGGCGGCGGCTGCGTTACACAATATCGTACATTCTCACCCGGATGATAAACGAGGTCGACGAGAGGCTCGCGTTCTGCGTCTGCTAGAACAGATCAGAGCTCACTGCGATCAATTAGTAGATAATATAGAGGAAGATGATGAGGACAAACAACCAAATATAGGTATGTATTCATCATCATCATCATCTATCAGGGTGGCGCCACTGACCTGGAAAACGCAGGGAATCAGAAAAATCTAGGAAGAATCAGGGAAAACTTAGGAAATTATGGCAAAACACAGAAAAACTCAGGGAATTTTGATAATGTTATTGACCATGTTTTTCTTAATCAGTACGTTATTAAATGAAAAATAAATGAATTGTAACATTTTAAACCTAGAAATTTCTCTGATTCACTCAGGGGGAATTTTGTGTAATAACATGGAAAAATCTGGGAAAACTGAGGTGATATGTAAATGGGTGAAAAGTGGCAGCACCGTGACTAGAGTTCAAGTATTTTTATTATCATTCTCATGTGTTTGTGTATGTATTATAGGAGCACGTTTAGGAGATATAGATCATCATCCCGGTCCGGCTATCGCTGCTTTAATGAAACTATCGTTCGACGAGGAACACAGACACGCCATCTGTACACTAGGTACGGTACTAATTCCTACACCGCGTCAGACTCCCGTGATTCACCGATCGATGATATATGTTTGATATTGTTTTTAACAGGTGGACTACAAGCTATAGCTGAATTACTGAGAGTCGATCACGACATCAACCAGAACACGATGGAACAATATAACATCACGATGAGACGTTACGCGTGTATGGCTTTAACAAACCTTACGTTCGGAGACGGAACTAATAAAGCTCTTCTTTGTTCGATGAAATCATCCATGAAAGCGCTAGTCGATCAGTTACATTCTAGTAACGAAGATCTCCGCCAGGTGGCCGCGAGTGTTTTACGTAATCTATCGTGGCGCGCGGATCTCGCTAGTAAGAAGACTCTACGAGAGGTCGGCGCGGTAACCACTTTAATGAACGCCGCGTTAGACGTACGCAAAGAATCGACGTTGAAATCGATTCTCAGCGCCCTCTGGAATCTATCGGCGCATTGCAGCGAGAATAAAGCGGATATTTGCTCGGTAGATGGCGCTTTAGCGTTTCTGGTATCGACTCTCACGTATAAGAGTCCGTCTAAAACTCTTGCTATTATTGAAAACGGAGGTGGAATATTGAGGAATATTTCTAGTCATATCGCGGTTCAGGAGGATTATAGACAGATTCTTAGATTACACAACTGTTTACAAATATTACTGAAACATTTACGCTCACCGAGTTTAACTATCGTTAGTAACGCTTGCGGAACATTGTGGAATTTATCGGCTCGTTGTCAGGAAGATCAACAGGCATTGTGGGAAATGGGAGCGGTTAGTATGTTACGTAATTTAGTACATTCGAAACATAAGATGATATCGATGGGATCGGCTGCGGCGTTAAAAAACCTACTCGCCGCGAGACCTCACGTCAGCTGCCTCGATACGACCTCGCGAGGTCAAAAATCAGACATGCCGACTCTAGCCGTTCGCAAACAGAGGGCGCTAGAGGCCGAACTCGATAGCGAGAATTTAACGGAAACGTGCGAGAACGTCGAATCGCCGCAACCGAGTCCGACCGAAGTCCAGCGCGGGAATGCCGGTAAATTCTTTTACTCGAACGAAACGTGCGGAGTTTATCAAGTTTCTGAAAACGAACATCGACGAGTTTTAATCCCGGGACATATTTATCAGAATCCTCCGAGTCGTGGTAGTTCACCGATGGGTGATAGGGGGCGCTCGGTGTCTCGTAGCGGCAGTCACGATAGTATCCACTCCGATATATCTCACGATCGATCGCGCTTAAAAAATCAATACTATCAAACCGCGAGCACGTTACCTGATCGGCGGTACGGTAACGCCACCTACAGGAGCCCGGAGTCGACTTTAGATCGACAGAATTTACCGAACAGTCGAATCGTACAGGCGATGAGAGAGGTGGCGCTGCACGCCGGAATCGATAACAATCAACAACCGGTAGTTACCGTCGGTACCGATTTAAGCAACCAGATGGCGCAGTTAACGCTCGATCACGAGGACGGTCCCGTTAATTACTCGCTGAACTTTCAAGAGAAAGAAACCGATATCGATTACGAACCGTTGCCTAGCGACAAACCGACACAATACACGGAAACGGATTTAGATAACGACGATCAACCTACGAATTATTCGATACGTTACGCGGAGCAGACGGACGACAATCACTTCTCCGATCAACCGATTGATTATAGCGTGCGTTACCAGGATACCGACGAGCATTGTTATAACGATAATTTCGGTAACGACGATCAATTAAAAACATTCTGCACGGAGGGAACTCCGTTAAACTATCTCTCCACGGCGACATCTATGAACGATTTATCGGCAAAAATAGAAACGATCGTCGAGGGCGACGAGGAGTCGTTAGAACAGACGGAACCCAAACAGCAGACGCTGCGCGTTAAAGAGAAAACAGACGCTGGAAATGAAAAAACGAAACAGTTTCAGGTCGAAGGAACTCCTGCAAGTTTCTCACACGCGAGTTCGCTTTCTAGTTTAAACATGTCCGACGTTCGGGACGTTCAAACCGAACCTTCCTCCGTCGGGACACCTCCAGCTAGTATCCCCGACACCGCTAAATCATCCAGTATACGTCAAACAGGTGGCGCCACCGGCGTACCGACGTCTAAAAGCGTTACGTTCGACGTAAACAATCAGATTCAGGAAACTCCGTTGATGTTCTCGAGATGTACGTCATTAGGGTCGCTCGATAGTTTCGATACTCATTCGGTTCACAGTTCGGTGATTAGTGAATACAGCAGACGCACGAGCGAGGTCGTATCCCCTAGCGATCTACCCGATTCACCCAGTCAGAGTATGCCTCCGTCTCCGCGTCGGTTTAAATCTCCGATACCTTACGATTTAAACGACGATATTCGAGAAACCGACCGATCGACTACAACAATACAAACGGCATTTTATATCAGACCGGTTACTAAGCAACCGGATACGGCGATACAGAACAACGATCAGGAGACTGAACCCGAGCAGCAGGAGCAGCAGCAGGAGAGAGATGGAGGAGGAGATGTATTTAAAGATGCTCCTATCTCGTACGCGGTAGAAGGCACTCCGTATATTCTCTCAACCGCCGGTAGTTTGAGTGAATTATCGTTTAACGGCGCCGCGGAAACTGAAACCATGGAAACTACGGAACCCGCTGAACGCGTAGCGACGGACGAGGAGATACTTCACGACTCGTCGATATCCGAGGTATCCGAGGGTGAAGAGGATATCCTCGCTCAATGTATCAACTCGGCGATGCCCGTCAGTAACAGTCTGAAAAAAATCAAACGCGCCAATAACAACAATAGTAGCGGCGTCGCCGGCGGCAACAATGAGAAAAAACAACGACCGATTAAAACTGAACCTCCGAAAAAACATTTACAACGTTTACTATCGCCTCCACAAGGGGGCGTTAACTACGATTACGGCGGCGACACCGTGCAGCATTACGCCGTGGAAGGAACTCCGTTAAATTTCTCGACTCCCGGTTCCCTTAGCGACATCAGCAGTCTCGCGTCGGAGGAGTCGTCTCCGGAAAAACGGGGAAAACCCACGAGAAAACTATCATCGTCTCCGGGAGCTTACGACGATATAAAATCAGACACTAGCTCCATCAATGAGGAGAATGAGGAACTACTCAGCGAATGTATACGATCGGCTATGCCTAAAAGTAAAAAGAAATCGTCGGAACGTCGGACTCCGGATCGGACTTCCTCGGAACGGCCGATAAAATCAAGTGGGACTAAAGTAAAACCTCCGGTTCCGATTAGAACGTCAAGTTTTACGTCTCGTTCGACAGATATAGGTTCAGGAGGAGGAGGAGCAGGAGGAGGAGGAGGAGGAGGAGCAGGAGGAGCAGGAGCAGCAGACGTACTCGGTGATTCAATACAATCATACGCTACTGAGGGAACTCCGTTACAATTCTCTACCGCTACTTCACTCAGTGATCTATCGATTATATCTGAGATGAAACCAACTCGAACCCGACCTGAATCTCGTCCTGAATCTCGACCTGAATCTCGACCTGAATCTCAAGCTGCAGGTTTCGATTCTCCGAGAACGTTTGGTTTAATCGAAGGAACTCCGATGATATTCTCGAGGAACGACTCGTTGAGTTCGTTGAGTTGTGAAGAAGATGCTGAATTTTCAACCGCGACAAAATCTCAACTGAAGAAAGATTCTCGTTTGAATAAACAGCAGCACGGAACCGGGTCCGGGTCGGGGTCCGGGTCAGGGTTAGCTGCGATGAAATCACGATTACAAACTCCTAAACGTTCGGGTAATTCATCACCAGGGGGCGCTGATAATCCGAGTATATCGATGTCGTCACGTGGCGCCCCCAGTGGTCGTTCTAGTAACTCACCGGATCAATTAAAAACATTCGCTGTCGAGGGAACTCCGTATTGTTTCTCTCGTAACTCGTCGTTAAGCTCGTTGCATAGCGACGATCAAGCCGTATCCCAGCGACAGCGTAGTCATAGCGGCGACCATCACCGTGGCGACCATCACCGCGGCGATTCATCCAACAGCTGTAATAGTTCGTTAAGTTCATTAAGCGTTGATTCAAACGACGGCCTCGAGAGGGCGCTACTGCAGGAATGTATCAGTTCGGCGTTACCGAAAAAACGTACGGAACAACAATCGGTGAAATCGGCTTCATCATCGGCCGAGTCCAGAAACCAGTCCGCCGAACGCGAATTCAACTTGAATCATCGCGTAAAACCGGCGTGGGTAGATGGCGCCACTAATAGCGAACGAGTAAAGTCTAGACGTTCATCTAACGAGAAACCGTCGAGAACGGCTCCGGCTCGGACCGCGACTCGGACCACGGCTCCTCCGACTTCACTTCCTTCATCACGCAGCGATAATCAATTACATCATACGGCATCAAAAAACGAAATGTCTTCCTCTGCTGTTTCTACGGCAACCATTCTCCACGCGCAACAAGACGTCTCTCCGATGGAAAACTTAACGGAAATCTGGCGTAACCAACCGCATCGGTCGCTCGACGAAATTAAACTCCGTTCAAATAAAACTGATTTCCCGTCACGTGCCACCAGCTGGCGCCGGTGTCACTCGACAGAAAATGACTTTCGCAAATATCGAAAACAAGCGTCAAATATTCAGAAAATCTGCGGCGGTTCGGAGAAAGAAAAATGGATTAATTTAGAGAACATGGCGTTAACGATCGTCCTGAGAAACGACAGCGACTCGGAGGACGACGCAGCCGTTACCAGGCAACAACAACAACAACAATACGCCGCGCCGATCGATAATAAATACCTGGACAGTGGAGAATACTTAGAATCAGCAGAGGAAGTCGTATCCGAGGGCAACGAAAAACAGGACAGTTCTAAATCGGACACGAGCAGTTCGGACGCTAAAATCACCGTTCTGGAGGACGATGATTTTACTTTGTCGTTATCGGACAGTTTAAAAAATAACGATCAATTTCTAGATTCGAATTCGCTGTCGTTAGACGTTACGGAAAGTTTGGATTACGAAGGTGGAAACAATAGTGAAAGTTTGGAGATCGATTGCTCTGATTTCGTAAAAGGCGTCGAAGACGATAAAACCGAGATGGATATCGACGACCTTGACCTCGACGAGGACGCGGAGAGCGAGTTGGATATCACGGCGGAAACGTTCCCCGACGACGAGGTGTTACACGAGGAGGATCTAGAACGAGCTCTGGCAGGCGTGGGTCGTTATACGTCGTCGGAGGACGAACACGACCTTCGCTCGTCGTTGGAGGAAAGTGAGAAAATATCCGGCGATCTGAAAGAGAAGGAGAAAACAAACGATGAAATGTTGGAGTCGTTTTATTCGAGGGAAGGAAGCGATTTAACGATGAATTCATCGCTGTACGCCCGGAGCGAGCGGAGCGACGTCAGCACCTCCGGACCGGAGAACGATATCACCGTTATCGATACAACAATCGTTAATCGCATGCAGGAAAGTCTCGACGATCTAAAAGATGGCGCTCTAATCGACTCCGAGGAGGAGGAGGAGACTGCGGCGATTGAGGATGATGAAATTATTACCGTCGATATTTTATCGAATAAGAAAATATTCGATATATCGTCTCCGCAACGCGAGAATATCCAAACAGACTTCGGTTCTAAATCAACTATCGATTTAACTAGAGATGATGAGCCCACTGAACACCAGGTGGCAGCACTGATAGATGAAGACGAATACCAGGTGGCAGCACTGATGGATGGAGACGAACACCAGGTGGCAGCACTGATAGATGATGACAAACGCAAGGTGATAGAACTGATTGATGAAAACGAACACCAGGTTGCAGCACTGATCGATGAAGACGAACACCAGGTGGCAGTACTGATCGATGAAGATGAACACCAGGTGGCAGCACTGATCGATGAAGACGAACACCAGGTGGCAGTACTGATCGATGAAGATGAACACCAGGTGGCAGTACTGATCGATGAAGACGAACACCAGGTGGCAGTACTGATCGATGAAGATGAACACCAGGTGGCAGTACTGATCGATGAAGACGAACACCAGGTGGCAGCACTGATCGATGAAGAAATAAATCTAGATGATGAACAGTTTCCTGGTGAAGATGAATTGATAGATGTGAGAGAATCAGTAGATTTAGAAGAAGCTCTTGCTCTGAACGCTAGTTTAGTTGTGTCTGAACTGGGAGCTTTAGAGGCGTCAATCAGTAGTAGTTTAGATGAAGAGAGTTTAATCGAGAATGAACCTCCCATTTCTCTTGTATCTAACGATTATTCAGAAAGTTTAATCGAAAATGAGAAACAGATATCACTAAAATCAGGAGTGGAAAGTTTAATCGAGAATGAACTTCCTCCGTCTTTAGTTTCCAACGACTACCAGAATTACGCGATTGAGTCGGACACCGGTTCAGAGGTTTCCGATTGTTTCCTGAACGAGACGTACGACCTTGACAGCGAGGCGTCGTCCACGGCGACGTTACCTTCCTCCGATACTCAACAGTTGGAGCCACCCGTCGTCGAAGAAGAGATAAAACGACCTCGAATCTGTCGACCGGGTGAAGGTCGTATCAAGGAGAAAGAAGACGCTCCGAAACTGGTTCGCGGCGGACGCAAGAGTTTATCCGGTATCTACGGTAACCGATCAGCCGCGGCGATCGCAGAGATTAAATCGGTTACTCAGAAACCGGCGGCGCCGATAAAACTATCGAAATCTGCTGCTCAACGATTGGCTATAATTAAAGGCAAACAAGCGCAAGAACAGGCAGGTAAAAACCGTAAAACTACGACAGCAACAGCGGCAACAACTGTGGTAAAACCTCCGTCAGTGAGAGGAGGAGCCAAGTCCAGTCCTAAACCCGCTGTTAGTGTTACCGCGAAAAATCAACTACAAAAAACAACTCCGAAATCGACGCCTGTTAAACCGGGTAAACAGACACCTACGAGTAGAATCAGTCCGCCGAAAGTGTCAACACCTGCCGTTACTAGAAACACAGCGAAAAAACCTGCAGCATCGGCCGAATCTAAAAAAGTGTCTCCTAAAAAACCCTCGGGGCAAACAACGAAGAAAAAGAGCGAAGAGGAAGAAGAGAAACCACAACTCATTAAACAGGGTACGTTTACTAAGGACTCGACTACGACAACAAACGCTCCGGTTATCTCTCCATCAACAATAGATCAAAACGGTAACCAAACCATTACCACGGAAACTAAAACAACCGTTAACAATACGACGAAACAACGAAACGTTACGAAAACAACGACGAATAACAGAAACTCTCGACAGACGGAATCTAAAACAAACGTTAAAACACGACAGCAGCAGCAGCAGCAGCAGCAGCAGCAGCAGCGTGGATCTAATAGAGATAAAACTCCTTCACGTTCAAATCCGCGTTCAACAACTCAAAATCCTTCGCGTTCAGCAGTTCAAACACCGCGTTCAAATTCTCAAACTCCGCGTTCAACGGTTCAAACACCTTCGCGTTCGGGAAGTCAAACACCTTCGCGTTCAACGACTCCGGTTCGTAAGTCATCGTTACCGGGGACTCCGAGTAAATCAGTAGAAACCAGTCGACGTTCATCGTTCAGCAGCAGCACTCCGAACTCTACTCCCAGTAAATCAGATTCAGGATCGAATCCCGGATCCGCGGTGAAGAGAAAACCAGCCGGAGTTATCGGTAAAAAACAAGTATCTAGTCGTATCGCCACCTTGTGGAAGAAAGATGAATCGACGACGGGTTCGAGTAACGATTCAATCAACGAAATCGTCAATAATACGATAAAAACCGCGAATAAAACGACGAATAATCAACAGAAGAGCGGTCGTCGCTCGGTAACGCCGGTACGCGGCAGCGCTGTCAATAGAGGGCAGCCGAATCGTAAAGGTTCGATGACGATGCCAGTGATGGGAACAACCGTTCGAGAAGGTGGAACTATAACACGCAGTTCAACTTACGATAAAATACCGTCGGAACCTGATCCTAATAGTTCACATGATAGTTCACAGGGGGAGTCACTGGTATCTAGTCAGTTGAATACGTCCGGGGAGAGCAGTTCTAGTCATAGTATCGAATCTAAATCAACTCCTAGTAAAATACCAGCTCCGTCAACTCATACTCCTTCAACTCCTGCTTCCAGTATTCCGAAAATCACATCACCTTCGACCAAAATAACGGCCACGAGTTCCGGACTGAAATCTCGATCAAAGATCGCTATAGCATCAAAACCGTCGCCGGGTAAAACATCGCCGACCAGCGGACAAACATCGCAGACCGGTGGTCAAACATCGCTGACCGGTGGTCAAACATCACCGACCACAGAGAAATCGACATCACCAATGGCTAAGGTCGCTCCGGTAGTTATGAGGTCGGAGCAATCCTCCGAGCTGGAGGTGGAGTCTCCGTCTGCTGCGGATAAAACATTTCGGATTGAAAAACTTTCTCAAAGTGAAAACGAACAAAAATTCAGTGAAAGTGACATTTTTCGTGAGCAGACAGACATCGATACCGTGTCTGCTGCACCAGGGGGCAGCACCGCGACTGCTACAGTTGTTAATGTTAGCGATAGCGGTGATGATGTTCGCATTGTTACTACTTCCGTTACCCCGAGCAACGTAGAAAAACCAAACATCGACACTACCTCACCTCCGCCTAAATCAAAAACTCCGTTTTCTAAATTCAGTCTGTGGCGTAAGAAAGACTCTATGCAAAAATCAAACGCAGCGCCCTCTAGTGGCGCGCGTACTCCCGAATCGCCGAAATCACCGAGTAAAACTCCGACCAAACAGAACGCACCGCGATTTCCGTCGCTAGATGGCGTTACTAGCGCTGTACAGATGTCGCAGAGTACGCATGATTTATGTTCTCCGGAGAAGTTGTGCTCGGGTCCCGGTCACAGTATCAACGTTAACAACAAATTCACCGCTAAAGATCTTACCAAATCGATGACCTTACCGGCGACCTTGAAATCAGGTTGCCCGGCGACGAATGCGGCGATCGTTCAACCGTTTAATTATAACCCGAATCAACAACAACAGAAGATCGTTACCACGCCGACGAAACCGATGACTAAAACGGAAATGTTGATGGCTCGTCGTCGACAAGCTTCGCTGAAACACAAAACAGACGAATCCGACGAGCAGAAACAACGCGGTTGCATGGTAACCACTGTATGACATCATACTGTATCTATTTATGTTAGTTAACCCTTTCAATGCCCGATAGCGCCATCTCATTTCAAAAACAATTAAATTTATTCCGTATTTTTGGTGCTTCGTTCATCGTGCTAGTTATACTCAATACTCCCTCTATTAACGGTCAGTTGTAACGTGTGTGATTGTGCTGCCACCTATTTAGTGTGATTGTGCTGCCACCTGTAGACGATGTTTAAAACTATAAACGTTGTATTTAATATTTATGTACATGAAATGACCTCAAATGGTGCTGCTTATTATAATATGTAAATATTTCTATAATTAATGAAAATAGGAATCATTAGATCATTTTGAACCCGAACTCAGATCAGTGAAATCTTGAAGAACTGAGTCTCTCATTACAATCATTTCAGTTCATAATGAATTCAAGCCTTCCCCCTTATATAATACATGTCTAGATATTACTGGTATACGTATCATCTGAATCTTACTGCGGCATGTGAACGTCACCTTAACGTGTTTATGTAAATATTAGATGTAAATATTATACGTGTCACAAACTTGTATTTAACCGAATACCTATCGACATCCCTTAACCTTGACCCTGAACTCTGTCAGGGTTACTTAGACAACTAAACCCTAACTGTCTCAAGGTCAGACATCCAAACCATATAAACCCTGAACTCTGTCAAGGTCAGACATCCAAACCTTACAAACCCTGAACTCTGTCAGACTGTTCAGTATCGGGTTATTCTCATCTCGATAAAGAAATTATGGGTAGAAATTTTCTTTACTTTTTTGTGCAACTAAATGAATTTATTTCATACGTGTTTTTTATCTGAAAAATTTTGGCGTTGAAAATTGATAATGGGTCAATGTTGTGGACATATTTATATTGATGGTTGATAGGGGGCGTTGTTTTGTGGATATTTATGATTGATAGGGGGCGTTGTGGAGCCAGTGTCTGCATTTTTTTTAGCTTATCTAGTCACTCAAATATTCAATAGGTGGCGCTTATATTTGAAATGTAGGAATAACTATCATCACCGATATTGATGATTTTTATTCCGAGGACAATATTTTGTTTTGTGATGCCTTGAAAATGAAGCGTTCTTTCGAAATTCGAAGCTTCATCGACTGGGCGATGAATCTCAGAGACCCCTGGTGGTGTAAACTGTAATTATTCCTTTCTATTACATCTGTGAGGGGAATATTTCTCGTTTCCATCCAAATTCATTCTGGAGTTTATAGTTTGCTTTCTAGTAATCGCTCCAACTGTTTGTCGGAGAGTGTCTGAAATTTACAGCTTTATTCACAAAAAGTGACTCGGTTTTATTTGACACTTTGTGAAATCTAGGACTTTAACTGTTTATACTCATTTTCTATATAGTTGTACCAGAAAAATAATGGTTGCTAATTAATTGAAATTAATTAAATAATCAGTAATTAATAATTGATAATCAGTAATTAGTGGCTATCATACGGCTTATAAATTTGTAGTAGTATTGAAGTCGACTTATCCTCACTTACCAGCGGCCGGACTCTGCTGCCAGGTCTAATTAAAGAGGAGGTATGCCCTGGTAAGTGAGGATGTACAATGTATTGATGTTTGTGTATGTTCACTACACTAAGTGTGTGTATAAATTATAACGTATTTATTGATTAACAAATAAACATTTCTTCATTTAGTCTCCTTTAGAAACGACATTAGACTTATTGGTTTGTGATTGGATGAAGCGTGCGGGCAGGGCGTGCAGGGCGGGGGGCGTCCAGTAATGACCCCCTAAACGTAAAGAATGAACACGGACTCAATAGTTTCCTGCTTTAAAATGTTTATTGACAATATTTGATGATACAAAATATTATGAAATATAAAATAGAAAGAAAGGGCTGAAACCCTGGATCCACCTCCCCTCGGCCTCGTCATGTCATCTGGATTAGAGAAGTTATCTGGAGAGACTCCGGTTCGAGTTTTACTCAGAAATCATGATAAACACTTCGTCTTCTGGCAAGAATACAACAATTACAGAAGAAACAACACAACAGAATTACTCCTCCCATCACTATCGCACAGGCAATAGTCGTCACTGCTATTTTCCAATTTCTGGAAAAAAAAACAATTAAAAATTAAAAAATTTCCTTTTCTCAAATTCTTTATACAATATTAAACTGTACGGACTGCGATATAATAATGAAATAGAAACTGACGGCCAGCCAGCGTGACAGCAATCACGGTATATTCTACCACTGTGTTTATCAAACCATTTACAACATTTCTTTTTGAGAGGACAATACTGCGGTGAAGAAGGATACCCTAAAATGTAAATAAAACAAAACATTTAAAAGTCTTGTTTTAAACCAAGAGAATGAGATCTGTTTCGTCTTACATATGGAATATGATTCTTACACGGGCATTGATTTGCAAACATATTTCCCTTTTGGTTTGAACTGTTTACATCATCAGCAATGAATGGCACTAGTGTCCTCACCACCTCGCTACAACACTGAGGTTTTCCTTTAAAGTTTAAAAAGAAAATCAGTTAAAACATGAATTTCCCCAGTTTTTCCCCATCTGGACGTGTTTTATCATTTATAGACAGGTATTTTGTATTAGAAATGCATTGCTGAAAGATATCTAATGTAATATCATTGCTTTGTGACTAGAACAAGATTAATTAATATAATATATTAATTACTATGAATGCCAAGCGGTGCGAGCAGAAGCGAAAATTCAGGTGGAATTCGTTAGAAAAAACTTCATTTTATTCATTAATTCTATTATCGAACAGTTGGAGAAGTTTTCGAGACCATTTCGAGTTTATTAGAATAAGTCTGGAAAAGCTGATAGTGTGTCCATTCACCGTCGATGTAGTGGCGGCAGCACCGTACGGTAAAAGGGTTATATTACCACTATTCAGTTAGTGTTACCAACCACCGCTCTGAGTGAGGGCAGCACCGTACAGTAAAATCGCATATAGGCGACACCGGTATGCGAGGTAGCCGTCAACTCAGAATTAGTGGCAGCACCGTACGGTACAATGTAATATCGGAGTGAAATTTGTTTAACATCTGTATATTGTTTTTATTTCATATGTAATGGGATTGAAAATAAATTAAAAGAATAATAGGATCAGATCAAGCTAATTTGTATGTCGTCTGGCAATTAGTTTACCCGGTCTCCACAGTCAGTGAGGGCAGCACAATACGGTCTGTCTAGCCTAGGTATGCGAGGTTTCTAGACGCGCGTCTCAAAGATTATGTGGCACTTCCGCGGTTTTATTTCTTGCCGTTTTTACCGAATTTATTCGTTATAAATGCTGATTTCGGAGCGATTTAGATGTTTAAAGAAGAAATATGAACGATATTATCTAGAAGTTGAGTAAATAGATCGATTTCAGTGAATATTTTCGCCGAATTATTCAAAATAAATCCAAAATATCGCCTTGAAGTGACCAATTCAATTCAATCGTAAATAATTATGAGTTTATTAGCTTACCAGAAACTGTACAGCATTGAGTGTTTTGTGGCGGGTCAGAAGAGCGCGGACAACTCTTAATTCCTTCATCTACATACCGCTTACTACATAAAGCACTTTCAGCACCACCTATTATTTATTTATTGACTCAAATTATTAGTTAGTCAAACATCTGATAAATTGAAAAAAAGCAAACAAATATTTAAATCTTATTTCTTGTACATACCCACATTTATAACTGTAAATACAACAAGACAAATTATCAGTTTAATTCCAACTGGTGACATCTTTGAAAACCCCTGTAATTATAAACAAAGTTAATTCGGGTAAATTTGCTGCGATAGTGCACTAACTGAGACTGAGCTAGACTAGAATTCTTCTGACTGAATTATGACTTTAAACACAAATCAATAAGATCATCAACAATTGAATATTAATTTAATTTACAAAATGTGACTAGGAATTATTAGCATCATTGATTGTATTTGATACAGATACGAGCATTAATACATTGAGTAATTGTGTGCGTGGTTATAACTGAATTTCTTCTTGAGAAAAGAGATGTTTGTAGATGTCTGAAACCATGTGATAGTTACTAGAATTAATGGGGTTTTAGTTAATTGATCAATTTCTATCTAAAAATTGATTTAATATTTCATATCAGCTGTAAAAAAGACATCAACAGGTCAATTTGAAGGGGCTAAAAACATAAGATCCTGGATTTCTCTTGTTTTGCACTTCAATCCAAAAACTAATTTTCTTAGATTTTTGCAATTTTTGGCAAAAAAATCGAATCCCTTCGATTTGCTTGAAATTTTAGTCCTTACTATTTTCAGGGATGCGGATTGCAAATCTGCAATCAGATTTTAAATATCTCGAAAGATCTGGGGTCGAAGGCCTTTTGAAAATCTAGGGGGTCCCCCCAAAAAATTCGAATTTCTCATTTTTTGGGCCTCGGATCCACAAACTAACTTCATATTCGTGATCAGCACCCCAATAAACATGTCTCTAGTAAATTTGATTAAGATTGGGCAAAAAAAAAATTTTGACTTTGTACCCCATTTTTGGGGTGCATATTTTGGGCATTAAAACCCTTATTTGCCCATGAAGATGAATTCCGATTCAAAATCTGATTACAGATCCGGAATCTACACCACAGAATACATCTTCCTACAAAGTTTCGAAGGAATCAGAGAAAAAAAATTTTTCGCCCAAAAAAAACTCCTGGACTAACACCTTAGATTTTTGCCGTTTTTGGCCAAAAAATCGAATCTCTTCGATTTGCTTAAAATTTTAGTCCTTACTATTTTCAAGGGTGCTGATTCCAAATCTGCAATCAGATTTCGAATATCTCGAAAACTCTGGGGCCCAGGGCCTTTTGAAAATTTAGGGGGTACCCCTAAGAATTCGAATTTCTCATTTTTGGGGCCTCGGATCCGAAAATTTTTTCCAGATTTGTGATCAGCACCCCAGAATACATGTCTACACTAAATTTCATCGAAATCAGAGACAAAAATGTTTTGACCCCTGACCTCATTTTGGGGGGTACCCTAACACTTCCTTAGGCGCTTCAAAATCACCTTAAATATAAGCAGAATCCGTTTCACGTTATTTTTAAACATTGTTTTAACACACGTTTAAGATGAGAATTATTTACAGATTTTACCTGTGTCAGTCGTCACTAGTTGCAGGCTCTATACATACCAGTGGGATCTACATTAGTACCAGTGATGTGTTCAACTTCCTGATTGTTAACAATTCTATCAAATAATACTCTTTAGTCTATAACTAGGTCAACGCACAGAATATTATAGTCCTAGTATCAGTATGGAGTATCCCTAACCCTGTCTGTATCCTAGTACTTGGGTCTGCTGCTGTCCTGGAGCATTCCTCAAACAACCACTTTGGAGAAATTATACCTCAATTCTTTGTCTCATGTTTGTCACAACTATCCAGTATCCCGTCAATCTAACTTCAATCATCAGTAAAAACTATTGGAATTTTGATAAATTATCAACACATTTATTTTATAAATTTTCATTCATTTTCATTTACAAATAATAATAATTATAATAATAGGATAAATATCATTGACTCTAGTTGACTTATTTGTTCTGAATGTAAATTAAACTTCCCTTTTACCCTAATATTCATGGATAACCCTGAAAACCCTCTCCCAATTCTTTACTGATAAAACACTTCAATAAATCATTCTGTAAAATTAAACCCGTTGTTATTTTATGATAATTTGATCTAGATTTTCATATACGATTTCAGATTATTTTCGATGTAACGGGCATGGCTGATGGAGCCATCCATTCAGTTAAACAAACGCAGCTAGTGGAGCCATCCTCCTGGTATAACAGACAGCAGCAGTTCTCCATGTTTGCGGCTGATGGAGCAGTCCACCATGTTTGCGGCTGATGGAGCAGTCCACCATGTTTGCGGCTGATGGAGCAGTCCTCCTGATGTAATGAGATTCCTCTCATTCCATACAAATATTTAGTAGTGAATAAAATGTATTTAAATATTGCATCAAGTGTCGTTGATAGTTTTAATTCCAGGTGACGTCGTATCCGTTCAACACCGGAGGAGGATAGTTTTAATTCCAGGTGACGTCGTATCCGTTCCACGCCGGCGGCGGAGACAGAAATATACGTTTATTGTTGCGCATAAAACTAACGACTCCGCGGTAACCAGCTCGAGGTACACCAGACTGAAATATTTAAAACAAATTTTTATAATTATTACAGTTTAGAGCTGTATCGAGTTGAGACCTCAGCTGTATCGAGTTGACACCTCAGGGTCGAGTTGAGACCTCAGCTGTATCGAGTTGAGACCTCAGCTGTATCGAGTTGAGACCTCAGCTGTAAGGAGTAACTCCTTACAGCTGAGGTCTGAACTCAATTGAGAATCAGGGATGAATTAAAATTTACCTTTAAATCATCCATTAAACCGAGACGTTTGGCAGTATTTTTAAATTGAGTACGTTTAGTATATTCAACTCGAACTGTTTTAGCCGTTTCTGGAATATTATTCGCTATAACTGCATCGACTGTTAATAAACTAGAGCTGTAAACTTCATTGACGAATTGTGCATCATAAACATCCTGTTCAAAATAAACAATTGATCATCATTACAGTTAACTGTAAACCCTTCTAAATCTAAACCTTAATCTCCGACCTCACTGACCTTTTTGAGATAAGATAAATCCTTCTTCGTAAAAGGCACAAATTGTGTATTTAGTTTAATAAACTTTAAATGCTTTTCATAAAACTGTCCCCTGAAAATAAAACATCAATACATCATAAAACAGGAGAGTAGGCACTGGCAGGTGAGGACAGAGGAGACACTGGCAGGTGAGGAGATAGTAGACACTGGCGGGTGAGGAGAGAGGAGAAACTGGCGGGAGAGGAGGCACTGGCAGGTGAGGAGAGGAGACACTGGCAGGTGAGGAGAGAGGAGACACTGGCGGGTGAGGAGGAGAGGAGGCACTGGCAGGTGAGGAGAGAGGAGGCACTGGCAGGCTAGGAAAGAGGAGGCACTGGCAGGTGAGGAGACACTGGCTGGTGAAGAAGAAGACTCACTTGCTTGCACCTATTTTACCGAACGTTGTAGTTCGACTTATTTCAGGTCTAATACAAGCTCTTTCACGGCGCTGATCCGGGTGTCTCATCCAATCATCCCAAAACCTACAACAAATATATACATATCTATAAATCATACACTACAGCCTGGAGCCCCCTGGTGCCCAATAATGATTTCACTTACGTTTTTGGCCATTTCGGTTCCAATTCAGCCCATAATTGACGCTTCAACATCCAACCGAGACCCGGGAAAAAATCAGTTCTATACAACAACTCTGTAAAATAGAGAGATATCTAGCGTTAATCTAGACACGTTGTGTAAAATGAATGAACTGTCTACGTGGAATACAGACCTGCGTCTTTAGATACAAATCCACCCTTTCCGTTATCATTCCACGCTGATACGCACCACAGCGTGGGGTCTGTGTGCAATATCGGATATGTTGAAGCAAAATACTCGAAAAAATCTGGAGAAACGTCTAAATCATCTATAAATAAATCATACAGTAATTAATATTAATTAATAACTACTGAGAACTGACTGTGAGGACTGACTGTATAAGGTCTGTGAGTAACTGACTGTGAGGACTGACTGTATAAGGTCTGTGAGTAACTGACTGTGAGGACTGACTGTATAAGGACTGTGAGTAACTGACTGTGAGGACTGACTGACTTACCTTCCACTATAATCACAGCTGAATGATTAAACCGATGAAATATTTGGCTGATTGCCCATTTATAGTGACGAGATATCTTGTAATAGTCCTGAAATTTTCGTTGTTTCCACGGTAACGGTATCGAAGACAAATCTGGATGCTGAAAATAAAATATGAACCGTTATATTTTATGGGGGAGAGGGGAGTGGGGAGCTGACAGCAGCGGAGGGGAGTGGGGGGAGGGGTACTATACCTGTATATGAGTAACTTTATCTGCGAATGATTGTATAGCGTCAGCAGTCGGTCGATGTCCACAATCTTGTGAAACTATTATCGGAAATCGCTCAGCAGATGGACGGTATCTACAACAATAACACGCGCGTTACTATAGTTACACAAACAGAGCTGGTTACTATGACGATGATTGTTACTCACTTGATTAATTGTTCTAAATTGCGTTTAACGGTCAAACGATTGCAGGCTATAACCAGTACCGGTAGCGCCACCTTGTGTGGATCTAATTTAGAATCGTGTTCTAGTAGGCGTAATTGATCGGATGATAATCCCGGTAACGGATGATTGACAGCTCCTACTCCTATAGCTCCTCCTACTCCCGCTGCAGCTGCAGCTGCAGCTGAATTGTTCTTTTTATCTGAATTCACTATGAATGTAAAATGAGACACAAAAATTCACGATCATCGACATTTCAATCGTTAAATGAAAAACAAGTTTATTTCGGAGAAAGGACGGAAATTAATTTGAACAGTTTAACAACAAGCATCATGCAGGTGTGCAGGTGTGCAGATAATATAAGACAGGTGTTCAAACACTCTTTACATGCTGTATATAGCTAGTGACACTTACCTCTCGTAAATTTAAATACATTTTCTCGATATTTTTGTAATTTCGACAATAAATCTCGATTTTCAGCTACTTGCAATTTTAAGTCTGACTCTAATTTCTGAAGTCGCATTCGTAACAATTTACGAGTTTCAACGTCTTTAACCTGATTGGACGACGAGTCAATCTACGAAAAAAAGAATCAACTCTCGATGAAGAACGAAGTAGAACAGAACAAGCGTGGATACGAGTGGAACACGCAGAGTGGAACACGCAGAGTGGAACACGCAGAGTGGAACCCCCAGTGGGTCGCATGCACAGCTCAAAAACATGCTCAAACAAACTAAACAAAATTTGCAGCATCTCAATTCTGTCAACTGTGAAACAAACAACAATAATAGAAAACAAGTAAAACTCTGTTAAAGCTACACTAAGACTAGAGGCTGCTGCGGCGAGTGAGTGAGGCTGCTGCGGCGAGTGAGTTATCTCTTACGTAATAGTGCTGTATGTTGAATGAGACGAGATTCAATGAATAATCTTTGTCTTTGAAGATTCGTTAATAAAATCTCGTGTTCATCGAGTTGACGTTTTAATTTAGTTTGTAGAATTAACAGTTGTTTATTGAAATCTTTCAGTTTGCGTTGATGACTCGGAGGAGAACCCGGTGCAGCTCTACCCTAAATTAATATAGTTTATACAATCACTAAACATATACCAACCAATCCCTCTCCCCCTCCCCCTCCCTCCCTCTAATCATTGACAAGAAATCTAATTAACCAGACTGATTATCCTCCATGTGGGGGTTCAGGGGAGAGTTACACTCTCTCATAGGAGTCATTTTAATCATCATCATTTCAATAACTTAAAGCCAACATTTTATGTTACGAGATACAGTCAGATTCCGAGGGATTATTATATATATTTCTGAGGGATTATCCTATATATTTCTGAGGGATTATCTATCATATTTTCCAAAAGGATTATTCCATACATTTCTAAAGGATAATCCGGCATTTTCTAAGGGATTATCCTGTGTATTTCTAGGGTATAATCCAGCATATATCATAGGGATTATATTTCTAAGGAATTATCTATTATTTTTCTAAGGGATTATCCAGTATTTTCTAAAGATTGTCAAGTATTTCAAGATGATATTTTATCAAGAAAATGAAAAACCTACCATATCAGGAGGTCTCGACGTAATTATCACATAATACGACAACAGGTTCCATATCACAAACACCAAGAAGATTATCAATGGAATTTTACATCTTCGTAAATATAATTTCAATATTCTTGGCATTTCACGACATAAATAACAGTCATATCTCTGTCTGAAAAATAAAAACACATTTAGAATTATTTATTGTCGAAAACATAAAAATGTAGAGATAAATAAAAATGAAATCAGTTTAATGTGGACATCTGTTACAGAAGGTTCACGCGAGGAGCTGATACCTGTATCTCCACGAGCAACAGAATCGACACCAGCCCCTATCCGCTGCTGCCGCTGCTGTCTTTTCAACAGTTAGTTCCATAATGAAGTAATGTTTAAACTATAGACAGATGTTTATTGTAACCGGTCTCTGTCTGTCTGATATTAGTCTCAGTATGCCGCGCTAGTAATCAATAATACCAACATGTCACTGAGTAACTACATACTTCATAAAGTTGTAACGATATTAAATTCTGCTCCGTGCAATAAAAACTAATAATCCACATCACACAGATACAATATCACTTCATCACATCCGACTGTATACAGTAAAATATCCACTCAAAAAATCTTAATCTGAAAATATTCTGACTTGAAAAATGGGCCAGAGGGTTCTACAGTGACAGGGCAGGGCCTCAGGTAACAGTGATGGGGGCCCCAGGGTTCTACAGTGACAGGGCCTCGGGTAACAGTGATGGGGGCCCCAGGGTTCTACAGTGACAGGGCCTCGGGTAACAGTGATGGGGGCCCCAGGGATCTAATACAGTTACAATGTCTGCTGGCAATAATATATTGTCCTCCACACACACAATACACACTTTATCAAACTGCAAATTATTGATTTGTGAAGTTATTTATCCATTTGTACAGTCACCATTAATCAATAATCCAGCAGGAAGGGGGAGAGGGGGAGGGGATGAGAGGGGGTTCAGCTCAAATTTATTTGATTACAATATTTATTATACAATCAATCAGCCAGTAGCTTATTGTAGAAATAATGTTACTTCATCCCCCGAATATCATTATAAAATAGAATGGATCAGATTTACAATGAAAATCTATATAACACATGGTTGAGGATGTCGGTCACAGATTGGATGAGATTTCAATAAACATGTTTATCACCTGCGGCCGCACGGAGAGTGAGAGTGAGAGACTAGTCCGCTGCACCTGTCATATAGCTATATCCACTGTATAAAACTCATAATTCTAAATCTCGATCCGATTTCCATTAATTCAATAAATCAATACTAGCAACAGCTGTTTTCACTATTAATCAAATCAATACGAGAGAATAGACACTGTATAAAATACTCGATTCTAAACAGTTGTTACACAGACTACCCCATCGCACTTCATTTATCTAATTTTACAGCCTGATTTAGTTTGATTCGTGCATCAATCGCCACATCACATTCAGTCGAGTCGATAGTTTAGTCTCTGAGTGATATTTCTAACACGTTTCGGTTTTAAAAAATCGTAAAAAATCATTGATTTACCTAGAATTCGATCCTATCGATATGACAGTACAGAACAGAGTGTGACAAAACGCTCCACACTTCCTTCCACATCCTCATATTGAATATAAATATTTCGTAATATTTCATCCATTTTACGCGGTAAATCTTTCAAAGAAGTAAAGTCTGATAATTTCTAAATTCTATTTCGGTTCATAAACGTATTTTATCGGGATTTTTAACTATTAATACTGACAGATCGATAGCGGTTTTGCACTACACTGTTCAAGACGAAGATGGCAGCACCGTCTAAGACATTCGTAAGGCGGGCTGACGCCGGGTGATAAAATGTCAAAATAAGGGCCTGCGGGAATATTTGGGCTTATTAACTACCTGGGGAAGAAAATAAATACTTTTCATGAGATTTGAAAATGTCAAAGATTTTTTCCAAGTATCTGAATCCAAATAAACACAAACAAAGTGTTTGAAGGTTTGATGTTAGTGGGTCAGATAGGACTAGACAAACGCGGATCACATGCTGAAAAAATAATCATACCGAGGTTTCAGTCATGAGATCAACAGTGAGTGAACTCTTATCAGTCGACAACGTCACGAGTTACAAAAAAGATTCCACTTGATGTCGGTAGCTTAGAACAGACAAAAGGTACAATTCAATTCTCAGCTAAATAAATCACTATTTACACAAATATTAATGAAACATTTATATTTTTTAGATGAATTTGATGATTGTAGTATATCTAGTTAGCAGTACAGTTATTAGTGTCGCGTTTGGATTGTATCCGAATATTAAACTGTCACACGATGAAAATGAGCTCAACAATCAATGGAACCTCTTCAAGAAAACTTACAATAAAACTTATCATTCTGAAGCTGAGGAAAAACTAAGGTACAATTACTAAATTTACGATTTTTATGAAAAAAAATCCTTTTTTTAACCTGAAATACTTCAAATAAATGTGTAAAATTAATTGCAGGGCGCTGATATGGTTGAAGACAGTAAAAGAAGTGGAGACTCACAATATGAAAGCTGATTTGGGTGAATTCAGTTACTGGATGGGCATCAATCATCTGTCTGATTTAGTATGTATTCATGACACTAGGGGTCAATTTTTACAAATACGACTGTCTTATCTCCTGAATGGACTCCTAAATATTTCCTGAATGGACTCCTAAATATTGAGTCTGTCTACAAACACTGAATGAAGAAATTAAATTGAGTTAGACTTGTGTAAAATTTGTTCTTTTTTCTGTAATAAGTTTTATTTTGTTTAAATCAGACAATGGATGAAGTAAACAAATATTATAAAGGTTATGGTGGATTTAAGGGTTCTATAGAACCAAACCCTAACCACCGATACACGTACTCAGACAATGATATACCGAGTTCATTGGACTGGAGAACTAAAGGCTACGTGACACCTGTTAAAAATCAGGTACAACATCAAAACAACTTTAAAATCTAATCTATCATTCGTGACCCATGATTTTCTAGAACCATTGATTTATAATTCTCAGGGCTCTTGTGGTTCTTGTTGGGCGTTTTCTGCAATAGGAGCGTTAGAAGGACAACAGTTTAAAAGAACTGGGAAATTAGTGTCTCTTTCCGAACAAAACCTGGTTGATTGTTCATATGGCAGAGGTTAGTACCAGGTCTGCAATTAGCAAGTGAACATTTTGGGAAACGCTTCAAGCCATTTTGAGCTGACCGACGAAAATGATATTAAGATCACAATTAAAAACGAATGGCAAATGGATATTTTTTCAGGAAATGCTGGCTGTAATGGAGGTTGGCCGTATTATGGATATACGTACGCTAGACTGAGTCGTGGAGTTGATACAGAAACTTCTTATCCTTACACAGCACGAGTAAGTGTTGTAAATGTAATGGCATGTGAGAGGTTTACACTAAACTCCTCAACGGATCCAGATATTATGATTCCACTGACCACTACTGACTGGTACTAGGCCTACTCTTTTACTTGACTTTTGCCAGGCCCAGGTGCCGTGCGTGGTGGCACTTTCCCGATTTCTGACGAATCCGTAAGATGGTGTTTAGGGGTTCGTCTGCTGTATCTGGACGGACTGGATATGCTGAAAGTCTCATATTCACATCAAATCTAAACCGTTTTAACTCACCTCGTGATTCTCTTCTCTTAAAACCAGCTCAAATATCCGATAAAACACGATTAAAAACGATTTAAATCCTTAAATTGAACTTTGCGCCGGTTCCACCGCTTCAAAATTATCTCTGCGTCACCGAAAAAAATTACCGTACGGTGCTGCCACAAAGATAAGGTGGTAAAAGTGGAAACTAATTAGGCTCCACATTACGTAATGTCTCCGTAACCTGAACTCCGAAACCTGTCGACCGTATAGTGCTGCCAACAACTCGTGATGGCGGGTGAAGGAACTAAATGATGACGCAATGAACCGGCACTAGACCGGACGGTGCTGCCCTCATATAAAGTGGCAAATAGCAACACTACTTGCTTTCTAGTCTTTCCAACAACCGTTTAGTTAGGAATTTTCGCTTTTTTGCTTAATTAAAGCCCGCAGAGACGTCGAATCACTGCCAATCAACAGTATATTACTGGAAAATGTGTGATTAAGAGACTGATTGAGTTTGAGGTTTGACTTCTTTTAGATAACCGAGAAATTACGATCGAAGTGACCCGGCCTGCTCACCGCCACCACCACCACGGCACCAGTTTGCTGGTGCCACCAGCAAAATACCAAAACTTTAACCCGTCCCTGCATCGACATGTGTATGCAGATTAACTTATGAGTTTTATTTCATGTGAAAATGTGATGAAATCCTCTCGTAACAACTGGCCATTTACTGGGGCCAATCCAGGAATTAGCGACAAGGCCCTGGGTTGGTATCCCTGGAGCCAATTATGAAATGTTAAAACATTACAAATTGTAAATTTGTAGAATGATAAATGTAGATTTCGGAGTTCAACAATTGGATCAGTTGTTTATGGATTTGACAGCGTTCCGTCTGGTAGTGAATATGATTTGAAATATGCTACAGCTCAAAGTGGTCCGATGTCTGTTTGTATCGACGCGAATCATACAGAATTCCGTAATTACAGGTAACTCCCTCTATATGTGACAGTGGACATTACTGGTCACTCCAGGCTTTATCTTGTAAATGTTAACATTCCAGGAGCGGAGTTCTCGATATACCTACGTGTAAATCCGACCAATCAGATCACTGTGTTCTCGTCATTGGATACGGAACAGAAAACGGCAAGGATTATTGGCTCGTCAAAAATAGGTAGATTTCAAAATCAATCCTCTGAGAATCCAGTTATCAGTCCGAGAATCCAGACATTAGTGTGATAGTTAAATGTCATTATTTTCAGTTGGGGACCGAATTGGGGAAATAATGGATTCTTAAAAATGTCCAGGAACAAGAACAATCAGTGTGGCATAGCGACAGACGCTTCGTGGCCGTTAGTATAGAGTCAATAGAGGGCGCTTCAATCAACCGGACGCAGCGTGATGTCTCTATGTGAAAACAGATGGCGCTTCAATCAAACGAATAATTAACTGTGATACAATTAATTATTATGATAATAGATTTTATATTTTCTGTTAATTTTACACTCAATAAATAAATAATTATTCTTCGTCAGAAATTTAAATTGTCTTCTGTTTGATAATTACATATCGAGCAACGCCACCTAGTGAGAGTATTAAATGCATAATCGTCCGTTGGTATTAGAAGTCATTCTCTCCACTAGGTGTCACTACTAGCATGTTTCCAGTTTGCACCGTTGTGTTGTAACTGATCGGATTCAATCAACGTGAGCTGAACCTAAAAATACAATACGTGACACACGATTAACCTTCAACCCCGTCGTACATCATCCCGGGCCCTGTACATCATCCTGGGCACAAACCTGGTTTTATAGACTCAGTAGTTATCCCTAGGGGTAAATCCTCATTCTGAGTGACGACCATCATCGCAGTAACAATGAGAAACCATTGCCATTGAAATAACTGGTAGATATCTAAGCTAGGATTATTTTGCCCATGATAGTTCTGTTTAATACCAGTAGATGGCGTGATTGCCTCGAGTACTCTACATTGCCAAAAATATTCAAATTTTCCAATTCTTGTTGACAAAGATTTCCTCGGTGCCCCAGAGCCATGTTGTCGACTGTTTGGTATGAAATACAAACCTTTGCCATCGCAGGCTACAATCTTCACCTTGTCAACTGTACAAATCTCATTCACTTCTCGAAATTCGACATTTTGTAAAACGAACGTCCAAACGTTATCACAAAATCGATACGTATTCAATTTACCCTGAAGAAAATATATAAACAGAAATATCAACTAATTGGAGAAACTGTCACTATCAGGGGGAGGATCTGACACTGTCTGGAGCTGGAGGAGGATCTGTAACTGTGTGGAGGAGGATCTGTCACTGTGTGGAGGAGGATCTGTCTCTGTCTGGAGGAGGATCTGTTGTCAGTCTGGAGGAGGAGGAACTGTCCGAGCCCATAAGGAGCATCCATCAATTCCCTTTATTTACCTTAAAGTTGACTCTACTTTTGACGCGTGAAGCTAAAGCTGTATTTATCGCTTTATCAAACTGTAGCAAAACTTTTAAAGCCAATTGTGGCGTTATTTGTCCGCACTGAAAAAAAAAACAAAATACACCATCACCTGGCGACTCCTGGCAGAACATCGAGAAACTACAAACAGTGGATAAATTCATGGGTTTCACGTGAAAATCGCGCAATATTTATTAAAATCGTTCGTTTGAATGAAAAGAATGTAGTTTTTACCTGAATTAATTCATCGAGACTTTCCTGTAAAGTGTGACCTAAAGTCGTATTTCTGTAAATTTGATAACTCATTTTCACTTCTATTACTCTATTCTACTGCAGGTCTAAACGAGATCAATAAACTGATATTCGATTTATAACATTTCAATGATCCGACAATTAAATATACTTCTGTATATATTTATTTTTTAATGAATTATCAAGATCGTAAAAGAAATAATTTTTTTTATAAGTTCGATTTTAAGAAGAGTATTTCAAAATATTTTAAAATAGAGACCTGCAAAAAAATCAATTTAAATATCACTTTATTAGAACATTTTTAGTAAATCACTGTTTGATTGAAATATAATTATTTTTCAGTAAAACAATTTATTTTGAACACACCTTATTTTCAGTAGTCATATTTTTGATAGGTGAATAAAATTTCAATTGAACTGAATTCGTAAAGGGAAAAACAAAATGGCGGTCAGTGAGTAATTTTTTTTCCCGGAAATCGTAATTTTACGCGGAGTATTGAGATTATCGGCGGATTATCGAGTTAATCCGATAAACTGAGGTGCGTGCGACATTCATAGTTAATAATTACAGTATTTTATTTGTATTTGAGACGAATAAATTACGAGATTTTCAGTAAATTCTCGTCCTGCTGTTGAGTTGTTGTTTGTGGTTAGTCTGTGTTTCAACCGCTCTCTTGTTTTATATTTTAGATTCTCAATCAATTATGAAACGACGATAATTTTCAGATCAATAAACAGCCGTTAATTATCGATAACAATCGTAACCATGTCGTCAAATATAACCACGTCTAATCTGACGAATAAAGCGCCGACTTCGAACGACGCTTGTTTAAGTATCGTTCACAGTTTAATGTGTCATCGTCAGGGTTGGGAAAGTGAGTCGTTTGCTAAACGAGCAATCGAGAGTCTCGTTAAAAAACTCAAAGAGAAACGCGATGAATTGGACAGTTTAATTACAGCGATTACAACTAATGGAGCTCATCCTACTAAATGTGTTACTATACAACGGACCCTGGACGGCAGATTACAGGTTAGATTATTCCTCTCTCTCTGTGTCCCCCCGGTTCACAAACTTCAAACAGTGCTTATTGTATCATGTATTCTATTTATAGGTCGCGGGAAGGAAGGGTTTTCCCCACGTAATGTACTCCCGTATTTGGAGATGGCCGGATATTCATAAAAATGAATTAAAACACGTGAAATATTGTGAATTTGCGTTTGATCTGAAGAAGGACAGTATTTGTGTGAATCCTTATCATTATACGAGAGTTGTTTCACCAGGAATCGGTAAGACACTCCCCTCCACTCCCCCTCCACTCCCCTCACCCTCCACTCCCCTCCCCCAGTGGAATTCAGCATTCTAAATATTTTTATTTAATTTAGATTTATCCGGATTAACTTTACAACATCATGCCTGTAAGTATCAATCTATCTATATATTACCCTTTTATATATCGATATACCTGATATGATATATCTGATGTGACTGATATGATATATCTGATGTGACTGATATGATATATCTGATATGATATATCTGATAAGACTGATATGATATGTGATATGATATATCTGATGTGATATGTGATATGTTGTTTATTTCAGCGTCTACGATTCAACACTCAATGAATAATCAATATATCGCTGATATGATTAAAGTCGATGAGGCTGCTAGGCAACCAGCTCAATCGGAACAAACAGCCACCAACAATGTACTGGTAAACTCTAGTTTACGTTCTATGATCGGAGGTCAAGGTATTTATTTAAACCTGGTTTAAGGTTAGTTTAATCCACACACGTTGATTGTATCTGGTATAGTTTCAGTAACCGGAGCTCAAGGATCTCCTCAACCTCAGAGTACAATTACTCACAATAATCAGCAACCACCGGCAACAACAACAATACAACATCAATCGCAAACACTACAGCTGAATCCGGTTAATGTAACCATGGCGATAGGAGGAGCGTCTCCTCTATCGCCGGGGGCGATTAACGCTCAAACTCTGGCGTCGTTAAAACTCGACACGGCAGCCGCTCAGTTACAACGTGTTAGTAAGTATTCAATTCAATTCAATCTATATTCATATTCCCAGTCATTGAATAAAGTTTATTGTTATTGATGTCACCGTTTCGTTATAGACGTATCGGCTGCTAGTACCAGACACGGCCACACGATGTCGCCACCGCACATCGATACCAGATCACCTCCGTTCGGTTTACCATCGGGACCGCGGACAGGACCTCCTACTCCTAATAGTGTCACATCTCAGACAGGATCACGAGGTTCGTATATAACATCTCACTCTCTCTGCCTCTATCCCTCCCTCCCTCCCTCTCTCTACCTCCCTCTCTCATCTCTCCCTCTCTCCCTCCCTCTCCCTCTGTCTGCCTCCCCCTCCCTCCCTCCCTCTCTCTCTCCCTCCCTCCCTCTCTCTCTCCCTCTCCCTCCTCTCTCCTCTCCCTCTCTCTCCCTCTCCCTCCTCTCCCTCTCCCTCTCTACCTCCCTCTCCCTTTCCTCCCTCCCTCTCTCATCTCTCCGTCCTCTCTCCCTCCTCCCTCTCTCTCCCTCCCTCTCTCATCTCTCCTCCTCCCTCTCTCTCATCTCTCCCTCCCTCTCTCTCTCTCTCCCTACCTCCCTCTCTCCCTCCCTCTCTCTCTCTCTCACCTCTATTTAACCGGTTTTTCTGTATTTGTAGGAAACACAATGACGTGGGCTGGTAACAACACTGCCACCTATAGTCAAACTCTACAACCAGATAATAATTTCAGTAAGTTTGTTTGAAAGCTGCGGGAGTTGAATCGAGCAGGAGTTGAATCGAGCAGGAGTTGAATCGAGCAGGAGTTGAATCGAGCAGGAGTTGAATTGAGCAGGAGTTTTGTATTGATAGATAATTGACTGTGTTTATTGTTTCAGGTTCAGGGAATAATAATAATTTCAGTCAAGCTATGACTGGTGAAGATCAATTCTGGAATCAAACAAGTCCTCAAGTGAATTCAGATTCTCCATTAGCTCAACCGATATCTAGTTTACCCACTCCTGAATACTGGTGTACTATCGCTTACTTTGAACTGGATCAACAGGTAAAATACAAACTTCTCTTCAGTTCATCAACGCGTTTAAACTGCACAGATTTTAATCTGTTTTATTTTTTAGGTCGGAGAGACGTTTAAAGTCCCGTCTAGCTGTCCGTCTGTTACTGTCGATGGTTACACAGATCCATCTAGTATGGATCGGTTCTGTTTGGGACAGTTGTCTAACGTACATCGTACTGAGGCCAGTGAGAGAGCCAGGTAAGAGAGCCACGGCCCGCCCGGTGAGAGCCCCGGCCTGCTGCTGATTCTAATGTATATATTATTGTGTATATATTTCTAGGTTACACATAGGTAAAGGAGTTCAGTTAGATTGTCGAGGTGAAGGAGATGTTTGGATCCGATGTTTAAGTGATCACAGTGTATTTGTACAGAGTTATTATCTGGATCGCGAGGCCGGTCGCGCTCCAGGTGACGCCGTTCATAAGATTTATCCCAGCGCTTACATCAAGGTAACGCCACCTGCTGGCCACGACGTAAAGTAGTTATCTAGTTATATAAACATTTATATCTCGTTATTCAGGTATTCGACCTTCGTCAATGTCATCGTCAGATGCAGCAACAAGCAGCTACCGCACAGGCAGCTGCAGCAGCTCAGGCTGCAGCCGTAGCCGGGAATGTACCTGGTCCGGCATCAGTCGGAGGTATCGCACCTGCAGTCAGTAAGTACTAGTACAGCTGTATATTGTATAACTGATGACTGATTGTTGTACGACTAATGACTGATGTTGTATATTGTATATCTCAGGTTTCTCAGCTGCTGCCGGTATTGGTGTCGATGATTTGAGGCGTTTATGTATTCTGAGATTGAGTTTTGTGAAAGGTTGGGGACCTGATTATCCTCGACACAGTATTAAAGAAACTCCGTGTTGGGTCGAGGTTCATCTCCACCGCGCTTTACAACTACTCGACGAGGTCCTACAGGCGATGCCCGTGAACGAGTCACGACCCCCGGGACGATCTCTTTTACTCGGTTAACACCAGGTGGCGCTACTATCGTTGTTATGAAATTCTTCCTGCCAAATTTAAAATGAATGGTGATGTCGTCGTTAGGACGACAGACAACAATGTAAAATCATGTTTTAAATTGTAATCGTTCGATCATCGGTGTTAACAACGCCCTCTAGTGATCATCGTCATACTTACCATTTGTCTCATTCTCATCAATTTGTAAATTTTTAACTGTAGCTAAAAATAGATCATGATAAATAATCAACCGTTTATTGTAAATATTTTGTATATTAAAGGTTTGGTTTTTATGAGCGATTCCTATAAATCCTTGATTGCCAGGGTAGGTGTCAATCCTTGATTGCCAGGGTCAGTATCAATCCTAGATTGCCAGGGTCAGTATCAATCCTAGATTGCCAGGGTCAGTATCAATCCTAGATTGCGAGGGCCAGTGCCCCGCTGGTTTGGTTTCTGTACTAATTAAATCCTACCCCGGTAATTGAGAATGTATTGGTATAAAACAGACATAATAAGTGATTACACTGCCCTCTATTAGTAGTATACATTGTAACCACCAGGGGGCGGTGGTAGTCTCTCTCGTGTTGTAAGATTTCTCAATACTGCTGTTTTGTAGTGAAAATTATTGATGTATTTTAATTATTATTCGGTCCCTGACAGTATGTTCATATGATACATTATCAGAAGGTATTGGTATTGGAAGGGGAGCAGGGGGAGTTGGATAGAGAGGGAGGGAGGGGGGAGTTGGATAGAGAGGGAGGGAGGGGGGAGTTGGATAGAGAGGGAGGGAGGGGGGAGTTGGATAGAGAGGGAGGGAGGGGGGAGGGCTAGGGAAGGAAGGGTTATGATAAATATGTTGTAATATCTCTCTTTGTTTCTGTATAAAACTTTGTTATTAATAAATGGAACTCATCATCATCAACAACAAACACAGTCTGCGTTCCTTACCTGACAGCAGCTCCATCTATAGGGATTCATCATCATCAACAACAAACACAGTCTGCGTTCCTTACCTGACGGCAGCTCCTAGGACTGTATAGCTGATATCCTACAGCTAGCGGACTATGAATGGCCGATATCCTGGACTACAGCTAGCGGACTATGAATGGCCGATATCCTGGACTACAGCTAGCGGACTATGAATGGCCGATATCCTGGACTACACCTAGCGGACTATGAATGGCCGATATCCTGGACTACACCTAGCGGACTATGAATGGCCGATATCCTGGACTACACCTAGCGGACTATGAATGGCCGATATCCTGGACTACAGCAAGCGGACTATGAATGGCCGATATCCTGGACTACACCTAGCGGACTATGAATGGCCGATATCCTGGACTACACCTAGCGGACTATGAATGGCCGATATCCTGGACTACACCTAGCGGACTATGAATGGCCGATATCCTGTTCCTCTCCTCACAAATAAAACAATTGTGATAAAAAAGTTAATAATTAATAGTTAATTAATATACTTTATTTATTTCGTGTTGTTTTTAAAATTGTTTGCATATAACATGTATCTCTATATATAACTGTTGAAGTGATGTCCTACATACAAGCGCGGGCCGGGGCCCCGATGCCCAACGGCCCAGATACGGCTGCTGCTGTTTAAACACTCGAAATATTTCAAACAAAGCGTCTTTTGATAAATCTATATTTACAATAAATTAGTAAGTGACATTCCCCGGCAACCAATTACAGTTACCCCGGAAACAATATCCGTAACAACCAGTTGCCTAGAAACCATCCGGAGTAACCAAGTATCTCGTCAGTAAATTTACATAAAAGCTCCACAACCGCGGCGCCATCTACTGGGATAAAACTGAATTGACAATTTGTACTACGCTTTGATTGGTCGATGTTTAAAATGAAACCCTGAATTATACGGCGACCCCTGGCGACAAAAATCAAAACTATAAAACAAAGCTATAAGTATTTGAAACACACGAAATATTGATCAGAAAACAGCGAAAAATTAGAAACACATGATCCAAACATAATCCGACTGAAAACTAGCGGACAACGTTAAAAACTGAGGATACAACGACGAAGACGACCTCTCGTTTTACATACAAATACATAGGAAATATCGAGGCCCAGTAAAACACACTAAACACATATAGATATATAAGTTTATACAGATAGAGTACACGTGACCCCTTCACAGTTCACATCAAATAATCAATTCAAATAAACCTCTGTATTGAACGCTCCCAGGCCGGGCAATGACCCCGACAATACGCTCGCGGGCGGGGTCGACCGAGAAACACACCCCAACAATAAAAACATTCATAAACAACACACCGATATTAGTCATAGTTAGGTCGTCGGGGACAACGAACGATTAAACAACAATAAGTGCGAGAAAAATCACTATGACTACGCGTTGTATCTACGCAGTTCGTTGCTATAGTTACACTAACAATACTGCGTATTTCGAGTTTAAAAGTTGAAATGAATTTTGGGAGGGGGGCGGGCGGCAGAGAGAGAGGGAAGAGAGAGAGACCGAGCGATTAGTCGCTTTCTAAGACATATTTAAAAAGGATTCCCTTATTTTAAATACATAGAATTAATTAATCAATAATAATAATAATATTTATAATTTATTTACAGTAAATTTAGACGTTTTTTTGTGCTATTTCAATGAATAATGAATGAATGAATGAATGAATGAATAAATCAATCTACGCTACATCGGGTTCATGTTTAAAATAAACGTAGTGATTTATGATGCACGATAAATGTTTAATGACGATGAAGACAAATAGAGTGCGCCACCAGTCAGACAGTAGTCTCTGATTGTTCTCTAGGTAACGACGATATTTTTGTTATATTTTCTGTATTTTTTCTCCTACGACGACCGGATTTTGTTTTTTAATCAGTTCCTGTCCGTGTTCGCGGTAGTTGAATTGACAATCGTGTTTATCTGAATATCTGTGTAAACTGCAATATAATCCACCGCATCGGCATTGGAAACCTGCAACAATACTCAAACAGTTTAACAGTATCTATTGGAAACCTGCAACAATACTCAAACAGTTTAACAGTATCTATTGGAAACCTGCAACAATACTCAAACAGTTTAACAGTATCTATTGGAAACCTGCAACAATACTCAAACAGTTTAACAGTATCTATTGGAAACAACAGTTCGATCTACACTTACCTGTTAATCCAACTTTTTTCTTGCAAGTAAAGCAACGATTTTTCTTGGGTTTTTTGTCCTTATCGTTTGAGTCCGACGAGTCCGAACCAGCTCCCGCAGTAGCGCCACCTACAGTTATTAATCAGTACTATCAATAATGGATTTGACCCGGTGTGATCGACCAGTTAACCAGTCGACTGATTGTACTGACCTATAGCCGAGTCGTCTTCATCCTTGGCATCTTTGGAAGTTTCTGATTGGCTAGATGATACTGACGATGTCGACGGTACTGTTGGCATAGCGGTGTCGATACACGGCGTTGTTGTCTGCGTTGCCGTAGCAACCATTCCGGTGATACTAGTGTTGGAACTAGCGTCAGTAGTCGTCGAGGAAGTTGTTTGTGAACCTGAATTCAAACAACACTCGTTTTAACGTAAATATCAGCCGATGTACAGACGACGACGGCGGCGCCACCCGGTGTGAGATACTTACAACTAGCGGGACTCGCGCTGCGTCCACTGACCGGTGAACTCGATGCTTGTTTACGTTTTAAAACATCTTTATAACATTTCGAACACATTCCGTCGAATGCAGCGTTGGCATAGAAACCGCATCCAGTACGACACAATGTCGCCGGTGGCATGTTCTGGTTGCCGTTACTTTCCATTTCTCTCTCTCTGTCAAGTCTCAGAGCGTCAAAAAATTACAACCTTTTCAAAATATACAATTAATTCATATCATACAAAGTGCATGTTATCAGCAATCAGGGGAGGGGAGCAGGAGGGACAGGGCTCGAGGGGGAGCAGGGCTTGAGGGGGTGGTTGATTTGTAACACTCATCCGACTGACTGTCAGCAGTGAGATGTTAAAGTACTGTCAACCCTTCTATCAACTATGACCTAAAAATAATTCACAATCAGTGTTTATATAGTTGGACCAGTCAAACAAACAATGCAGAACAGAACAGTGTGAGACAGAATCCCGAATCCGGGATGTGGTCTACACTGTATTATAAATCAGACCACATTTCAATACAGAGTCATTACACAACTCAAACTGATATTAGGAGTTACCTGATTTACGCGTCTAACCCAGTTACTGATAAACACACCACTCTATGGTGGATCTGTCCAATTCAAACTTGAGAAATATTTATAAATAAAACTGTATCAGTATTTTTAACGTTTTACGTTTTATTCTAAGAAACTATTGTTCATACTGAAATTCTAAGTTTGTATGATGACATACTTGTACGTGTGAGTACGTACAAAGTATGTTTGTGTGCCATGTACTGGAAATAGCCAAACACAATACAATCACATACGTATTTATCCCTAACATTTATCAAACACAAAAGAACGATTCACCAGAATTAATTATAGACATTTCGCAAAACGTATACATATATTTTGGTCAATTATTGACAGTATTTTTAGTATTGAGTTCCTGGTTCTATCACCAGCGCTATAAAGCCTTTATTCGACTTATTTCTACGCGTTAAACTTTACTTAATTTCACTGTAAAAATTCATGTTTGTTTCAATAGTCGTTTTACACAGATAACAATCGAAGCAGCTGTCACCGAACTATCAGCATTGTTACGCATATATATACTATTGTTTGACATTGGGAGGGGGTGTTAGAGTCAGCCCGCTGAAGATCCTCTAATGCTGTAATGCTGGGGGCACTGGCAACAAATCCTATTCTTAACTTCATAATAAATGTTGTTAGATATATTCCTGCGCATTATTGAGTATAAATAGGTGTGAATAATAATTTGTGGTGCAAGAATGAGGGGATCCCGAAGCCCGACAAACGAAATAAATTACCAAGCAGTTCTACAGCTTAGAATTAATATTTTGAATATTAACTACGAGAGAATGTATGTAGGTTATATAGGGAGATATAGAGTATTAGAATTCCCTGCAATTAGTCCCAGTCAGTCCAAAAAAGAAGTCATCACCTTCTTTCTCTTCCCTGCTATTTCAAACAAATCCTGTTTCAACCAGCCAGAACTGATGGTTTGATAAGTAATAAACAATATTTCACTTTCCATCCATAGATTACACGACGATTTTGAAGGCGCTCACATAATAAATTGGGGCTGAATTTCACACGTCTATATTTACCCCTCTCAGGCATAGGCAAGTCATCAAGATGGCGACCTTGGAAAGGTAACCCGTTCTTAAAACTCAATTTTCTCGCTCAATATTCCCTTTACTCGTTTGAAAATTTGTTAAATCGCTAGATCGAGATTTGAACTATACTCACAACCAGAATCAAGTCCGTATAAGAAGACTTTAGATGAAATATTCCACAAATTGCGTCCTTTATTTCTCTGTTGATAAAAAGCTAGTCTTTATTACTATCCCGTTCACGTGACGTCGATCCGAGCCTGTGATTGGTCGGATTGTCGTTACTAGTTGGGATATTCGCCGAAATGACGTCACAGATGGTGACTCCCATCTCGCCTAATTAGATGAGTGACGTCATAGACGGTGACTCCTCATTCGACCTAGTTCAAGCAGCTGATTACAGGAATCGGCGATTTCTAGGAAATCAGTGACGTCACGGATAAGGCCACACACGGCAGGAGGATCGAGGCCGAGACTGGGCCCAGTAGTTCCTCTCATCCTCTCTAGTCTCCTCCCCAGACAACTTTGATTTCAGAAAAATAAAGTAATATATTTCTTAAATGTAAATATTCATAAATTTATTTTACAACATTTTTACAAGAGACAAAACAAACATTTTTACGTTTAAACGACAACAATATTTACTACTGACAATAATAAATGCAACCAAAAAAACTGAAATAAGCTTCACAAAAAGTGGTGATCCATTCGGGATGAGTTTAGACAAAGTGTTGATCCATTCGGGATGAGTTTAGACAAAGTGTTGATCCATTCGGGATGAGTTTAGACAAAGTGTTGATCCATTCGGGATGAGTTTAGACAAAGTGGTGATCCATTCAGGATGAGTTCAGACAAAGCCGTGGTGATCCATTCGGGATGAGTTCAGACAAAGTGGTGATCCAATTGAAATGAGTTTAAAGGAGTGGCACCCAATAGAGTTTAGACAAAGTGGTGATCCATTCAGGATGAGTTCAGACAAAGCCGTGGTGATCCATTCGGGATGAGTTTAGACAAAGTGGTGATCCATTCAGGATGAGTTCAGACAAAGCCGTGGTGATCCATTCGGGATGAGTTCAGACAAAGTGGTGATCCAATTGAAATGAGTTTAAAGGAGTGGCACCCAATAGAGTTTAGACAAAGTGGTGATCCATTCAGGATGAGTTCAGACAAAGCCGTGGTGATCCATTCGGGATGAGTTTAGACAAAGTGGTGATCCATTCGGGATGAGTTTAGACAAAGTGTTGATCCATTCGGGATGAGTTTAGACAAAGTGTTGATCCATTCGGGATGAGTTTAGACAAAGTGTTGATCCATTCGGGATGAGTTTAGACAAAGTGGTGATCCATTCAGGATGAGTTCAGACAAAGCCGTGGTGATCCATTCGGGATGAGTTCAGACAAAGTGGTGATCCAATTGAAATGAGTTTAGAGGAGTGGCACCCAATAGAGTTTAGATTGTATCTAGATTCATTCTGCCGACTATTTCCCTCACAGTTGAAATGAGTGTCTCGTTCTCGTGAGGTGAATCTAATATGAGTGAATGTAGTTTAGCGAGATACGTATCAATCGTATCCATTCGCGGCAACTCATTACAACCTACAAATAAAATCACAATTATACCGTTTCCAAATCAACCGATCGTATTGTTGTAATTATAGTGTAACTATAGTAACCTGGTATTGGAACGGCCGAGAAGTTCGTAGTTAACGTTGAACGTAGTGAATGTAAATGTTGTCTGAATGAAAGATTCTGTGTTTTTTGATGATTTGATTCTGTTTCTAGTTTCTCGATGGCTTGTTTCATGTTTTCGATGTGTTTCGTTAAGATCGCGTTTTGTTCTTCGTATTCGGTATTCTGTCTCCTCAACTGCCGCAGTTCGCTCTCACGATCTATAACAATAATAACAACAATCATTAAACGTGAAACTCTCTACTGAAACGACGATGACGGGGGTCACGCATACTTTTATTGTGGTCGAGAAATTCTTCGGTAAATATCGGAATATCGAAAGTTCCGATCGCATCTTCATCTCCATTATCACCGTCCTCTTTAGATGTTACATTGTCGTGTTGTAGAAACTACAGATGAAATAATCAACACATTTATGAATAACAGTGAATTTAGCAGCTATTTTCAGAGTGAAGTGAAATTATTCCTACCTCAAGAGGTGAAATTATTTGGTTCTGGTTCAATTCTGCTTCCATTTCTAAACAAAAGAGAAAATCTGACGATTTAATAACAGACTTTCAGTTTGGGGGAGAGGTGTAGGAGGTACGTTGCTAGGGGATACAGGTAGGGGGAGTGGGTGTATCAGGGAGGCTGGAGGATGCAGTGAGACAGGGAGGGAGGATAGTGTTCATTTCATTTCTACATCCACCCTTCTGAAAATTAGCCTCTCCTTATGAAAATATCTGCTGCTAATTATTCTATCAATGCTAATAATTGCTTTGAAATATATTGAGCAAATTTGATGAAAAGAAGATTGCGCCAAAATTAAGCTGAAATTTCTGTAACTTTTTAGGGAAATCTTTGCCACTGCAGCAGCGACAAACACTTAATAATAAATGCAGCCCCTTTAAAACTCGAGCATACTTGAGAACACTGGAACCAAATAGGTTGATAGAGGATACGACAGGGAGAGCAGGAAAGTACCGGGGATTCAGGGAACCTCAGAGAGGGAGGTTAGATATTTACCCTTTTGTTTAGCCTCTTGTTTTTTCAGTTGGAACACTCTATAAGCCTCTGTTTTATGATAAGCCTCCATTTCTCTCGTGTAACGCTCTTTATCTTTCTCCGCCGCGTCCAGATGTTTCTGTTTTTCGTCCGGTGCTAAATTCGTCCATTCGTTCGCGAGCAGACGCGTTATCTCCGAGAAGGTCAAGGTCGGTGTTTGGGTGCGAACTATTTCTCGTCTACTGTTGAGGAATCGTAGATACCCGCTCAACGGTTGCCGTGGCGCGTTCACATCTTTCTTACGTTTTCTGTTTCGTTTCTTTTTTTGAATTGCGGCCGTTTTTTTCTGAATCTCCATCTCTTTAGACTGCGTGGCCGCTGTATTATTGGCGGTTACCGCCGAGACGGTCGTTACTGTTTGAAGCATCGGGTCGGACGACGACATCAATGAAACTACGAATGCATGAACATATTAGTAACCGTGGTAACGGGTTAAACGGATCAAACTGTTATTAATTTGAATACTTACCGGTATCGATGTTCGATACGTTGATGAACTGATCTGGATTTACAGAATTAGAGTCCGTTCCAACAGCTGTAAACGAACCCGCACCTTCACCAGTAGAAAACCTGTAAACACAACAACATAGAGATGACCTCCTAGCGGTGAGGGGGAGAGAGGTGAGGGGGAGAGAGGTGAGAGGGGGAGAGGTGAGGGGGAGAGAGGTGAGGGGGAGAGAGGTGATAGGGGGAGAGAGGTGAGGGGGAGAGAGGTGAGGGGGAGAGAGGTGGAAGTTACAGTAACAGGGACAAGCGTGAAGGTTCAATTGACTCTTACTGTGAAGGAGTATCGACTACTGTTAAATCTGTGCTTCCTTTAGACACGTCATCATCAATAGATTCATATGTCGGATAATTAGACATCGTTAAACCACTCGAGCCTTCTTCCATTATCTGTCAAACAATATATTCATCTTCATTTGTATTGAATTCATTTGAAAATTTACGTTGTTTTGTAAAATTTGCGACGAAATGTTCAAGGAATTGCGTCATTAATTATTAGCGAATGATCAGATATGATATCAATATTTACTCACTCAATCAGATCCTGTTTTAAGCCGCCAAAATCTAATTAAATCGCTGGAATCTTTGGAAAAAAGTGAAAAAAATAGACAACCCGGAAGTCTAAAACTAGTCTCCACACAGCCGAGTTACATCGCGCTGCGTTTAAAAATCGTTCCTGAATCGACGAGAACGGCCGCCATTTTGTTTTTATATCAATACGCGAAACCGAAGTACTGTGGTCAAATGGCACCACCGCTACAAAGAAATAGTTCAACACTTTGTACTTTTACGCCGATTGGAAGCCTAAAATGTAATACAAAACATAATTACATGTTATTCATCTTTATTGAGGCGAATACGAGAAATGTTAACGGATATTTTAAATATTTCAGGAAAATTGATAAATTAAAATAGTTCCAGGGCTGTTACTTTCAGTGGCCATCTCCCCGTCGCGCTGCATGTAAAACCAATAGACGAACCGCTGATCGCCGCGGTATCACCAGCAGGTGGCGACACCAGTTCTCAGTTTTTTGACAGTTCATGCAGTTTCTAAATAAAAATCCGTCGGATTTACCTGATTTTTACCGCGGATTAAACTCAGAAAGATGTTTTGGGTAAGTTTAGAACGTTCTGTAATGTGTAGTGTTTCATTGAGAATTGTGAAACTCATAGAGAGAAATTTGTGTTGAGAATAATTCGATTCAATTTCAAAAAGTAGAAACTGTCGCTGTTGCTGCTTGCTGGCTGGTCTCATCCACAGGGGTTTGGCGATGGGCTTGGATTTTATTTCCGGGTTGTTGATAATCTCGCGAGAATGGCGCTAAATATGAACTGCGAATAAATTCAAAATATCACGGAAATACCTTGTGTTTATATTGTTTATTTATCCGCTATAAAGTTCTGATAAACAATTGGTCGTTAAGAATCGTTATCAGACGGTCGTCACGCTTTACTATATAAAATCACAAGGGATGAAACGCCAGGCCTCCGCTGTACTTAAATTTTCAGCCAGAAAGTTGGGACAGTCACGTGACATTCTGATGACGTCATCGCATTTAAAACTTCAACACGAAAAGTTAACATATTCACAGACCGATATCAATTGTCAGATTATGATTCATATGAAATAAATAACTTTATAATAATAAAGGAATGAATTATGACGAAATATATAATTCATAGTAAAAAAATGCATTTGAATGTAAGTTATTCTCAAATATTTTTCGTATCATAGTTTCCATCTTATATGCTTCAGGTTCGCGTTCAGTCAAATAAGAAGCGTTAAGTCACGTGACTGTCCCAACTTTCTGGCTGGCACAACTCTGAAGGCGTTTCATCCCTTGTTCTTTTATATAGTAGCGTGACGACCGTCTGATAATGATTCTTAACCACCAATTGTTTATCAGAACTTTATAGCGGATAAATAAACAATATAAACACAAGGTATTTCCGTGATATTTTGAATTTATTCGCAGTTCATATTTAGCGCCATTCTCGCGAGATTATCAACAACCCGGAAATAAAATCCAAGCCCATCGCCAAACCCCTGTGGTCTCATCCGGCGATCTTCGACCCCCCTCTCCTCCAGCAGCTAGTCTCTCTCTCTCTTCTTCTCGTCTCCTTGTTGTCAGTATTGTATTAAATGAAGGAATGAAGCAATAATGATTTCTAACTGTTGTTGCATTGAGAAGGCTTGAAGATGTCTAATAAAAGTAGTCTCTCTCCTCGGCCTCAGACACACATTGACATGGGCAGTGATTGTCCTTACAGAGTTCAACTGTTTATTTTAATTCATATAGATTTCCAACACCATCAACATTAGATCAATGCCACATATCGCCAATACCACCCTTCACCACTAAGCCTAAGGCCACACTACCTACCACTATCACAAACAACCACCATATAATCACTATCACCATATCAACTACCAACACCAAATATATGAGCTGTACTGCCAACAGTCCACAAACACCACTAATACCAACACCAAGTGAGGGCTTACTGAGTGAGGACTGACTGAGTTACCGTGAGGACTATGAGGACTGTCTCTGAGGACTGACTGTGAGGACTGACTGAGTGACTGTGAGGACTATGAGGACTGTCTCTGAGGACTGACTGAGTTACTGTGAGGACTATGAGGACTGACTGAGTTACTGTGAGGACTATGAGGACTGTCTCTGAGGACTGACTGAGTTACTGTGAGGACTATGAGGACTGTCTCTGAGGACTGACTGAGTTACTGTGAGGACTATGAGGACTGTCTCTGAGGACTGAATGACTGACTGTGAGATGACTGACTGACTGTGAGGACTGACTGACTGTGAGGACTGACTGACTGTGAGGACTGTCTCTGAGGACTGACTGTGAAGAAGATTGATCAGTTTTCAGCTGAGGTTTTTAATCCCAGTCAATTATGTATAATTCATTGTATGTGTGTATTGTGTGTACGACTCATTGAATGTCTACAGGTATTACACCAACAACAGGTCTCTAGCTCTCCCCCTCTCCCCCCTCTCCCCCTCTCCCCTCCGCCCTACTCCAAACTACTCCAAACAATACTTAGTGTCATAGTTTATCGCGATATATTTTGATTATATGTATTTTGATGATATTGTGTGGTGTATTATTAGGATAATTACGTCGACCAAATTACTGCGAATGAATTGCGTATTTTACGGTAGTTACTCTAATTATTTGTTATGTAAAATTTGGCCTCGTTATTTTGACGTTTAACAATGTTTTCTATGATGAATTCTCTCTGTACCCAGGTTTTATCAGGCTTTATATTTTCTATCTAAACCCCTTAGATTAATCCGGTGACTGATTTAATAGTTAGATTACTGGTATTATAGACAATGTTTATTGATTTCCAATCAATCAGTCTACAGTCTATATACTTTAGACTGATATATCGGTTACTGTCTGTCTCACATTTACCATACAGTAATAGAACTACTCTCTCTCAGGTTTTGCAGGTATATCTGAAGATTTGGTGGTAAATCTGAACGTGTTTAGATTTACTGATGCTTTACTGAAACTGTCTATCTGTACTTCCTGCTGAGTCGAACACATAAAACATCATTTCAGATAAACAGTAGCCACAGCAGCAGCAGCAGCAGCAGCAGTAGCAGCAGTAGCAGCAGCAGCAGCAGCACCAGTACCAGAAGCACCACCAGCACCAGTAGCAGCAGTAGCCGCTGTCTGAACCAGTGTCTGTTTTCTGTTATTTACTTGTTTTTATCTCAAATATTTTTCAGGAGTAAAATGTAAATCTGAAACTATCGAGCGATAAGGGAACAACAATGTCTGGTTGTCAACGGTTTAAAGAGAATGCTTGGAGACGTGAATTATGCGGTGATTGTTTACGTCCCCGCGGTGAGCACGGAGCGCCACCTACTGGGCAAAATGGCACCAACAATGGAGCGGAAGCCGCGTCCGATGGTAACATCGTTTTCTCCGGTAGTTCGACCAAAACTAAGGATAAAAAATCGAGCCCCCTTAAAACGGGACCAGCTTCCGTTAAACCGGGATCAACAACAAAACCAGGAGTAGCTTCCGGTAAACCAGGAGTAGCTTCCGGTAAACCAGGAGTAGCTACCGGTAAACCAGGAGCACAAAAACTATCTGGAGTACAGCATTCATCGCCCCCTGGTGGGAAACATCGATCAAACAATCGTGAGAAGCCGGCTCTTCCCGCTAAAGGAGCTCATTTAAAAAATCTAAAAATTGACCAATCACCACCTCGCAACCGGACCCGTACAAACAGTACCGATAAAAATACGGTCGCTATAGCAACGCTTCCTAAACAATCGGCATTAAGACGCAAACCGAGGATTCTGGGTAAATTGTGTTCGGTAAAGTTTGGCGAAATGGAACCGAAAATAATTGGATCAGACGGAGGATTAAACGGGTCGTCATCGGAGGAGGAGGAGGAGGAGAGCGATGAGGACGTAGTCACGGTTACCAATAATAAACTAACACCAGCAGAGAAAGAGATCGCTCAAATCACATTCGATAATACTAAATACAATTCAAATTCAGAGAATTTATTACACGAGACGCCGACTAAGAAACGTTTAGAGAAACTCGGTAGCAGCGAGATACTGGCGATCGAGGACGACATGTTGTGGAATCCGAAATCATTCTCTTCTATTAACAATAGAAAATCACCACCGATAGGTGGCGCCACTAAACACGTGCTGGATGATACGAGCAGTTTGTCGCTAAGCGAAACCAACAATGAGTGCGAAGAGGAAACTAACAGCGACCACGATACCGTGTCGTCAACGGAAACATCCGCTTCAATTCACTTCTCGAAAAAACTACCATCACTTTCATCTCATCGGTTTAAAAAACAATCATCAATAGAGGGCGACACCGGCGGTATCTACCATGAGTACGATATCAGCGTTAGAGATCGCAGTACCGAACGTGAAGTAACCACGACGACCGATACAACAATGACTAATTTAACCCGCGCGTATAAAGTGGTCGATATAACTCCCGTTAAAAAAGTGTTACCGTATAAAGTGATCGATATAGCGGAGAATGTTCCAGTTTCCAGTCCGGAGGATTCTATCCCTCCTAAACTACCTACATCGACTCCTCCAACATCGGAGTCATCCTCCAGTAGACAGGGATCGGTTACTCCACGAGGGGCGACTCCGGTTACTACACGAGGGGCGACTCCCGATAAATCAACGAATAAAGATTCAAAATTAGAAACTCCCAAGAATGCTTCATTTCTCCACGGCGTGTCCGAAACAAAAGGTGGCGCTACTAGTGCCGCGGACGTGGAGGCAGCGCTAAAAATACTCAAACCTGTCAATCAAAATACGGCCACGCCCACGGGTACGATAACGAGAAGCGCTACGGTGGAACGACGGCCGCGGACTGGTTCCCGGACCGGTGAGTCCGGAGCAGTCCTCGAAATTAAACGTAGTAGTTACGGTAAATCGGATGATTCTCCATTGTTGACGGGGGATATTTCTAACCCGGTGATTTTATACGCGGAACAAGAGAAACTTCGTCAAGAGTGCGCGTCACCTCGTAAAGTACCGATCATGATCAGACATCACATGTACGAAGATATCGATTCCGATACCGAACACAAGGGGGCGCAGTCGCGGCAAGAGAATTTCTACGATTTATACGACGCCGTTACTTCGCAACAATCGACGACGGCCACCCCGACAATGGTTACCCCGGCGACGGTAACCGCGTCGACGGTAACCGGCGGACACAGTTTAACTCTCGGACGAGTTTCAAATAATCGTAATTCAACGCTAGCGATTAAATCACAATCGACGACAATCGATTGTAAACGGATGACGATCGCTTCGTCGTTAGATCTCGCTAGAACGACTAAACAAATCAAACGTCCCGCACCGGCGCCACCTCCACCACCGGTAACGCCATCTATAGTACCTACACCACCACCTACCAGCACGTTACCTCGTCATAGCAAGAAAGATTCATCGCCGCCTAGTGGCGGCGTCTCGAACCAAACGGAACCGAACGAAACGGAAATAAAATCTAAATCTCGATTATCGGGAAAATCTTTCCTGAAGAAGTTTTTAAAGCGAGGAGGAAACAAAGAGAAACAGGAATATAACTTTGATATGATCGGAACGTCACAGGAGGTGGCCGGGTACGAATTAGAGGAAGACGACGATGATTTCTCCTCCGATAGCGAAGAGGAAACCGTCGAACCTAATGATAATGATGATGAGGAAAGCGTCGTCGTCGCTAGGCAACAGGATGTCGATTCGAAAATAACGCAGAATAAAGAACGACGAAATCAGAAAGAGGCTAAAACATCGTCATCGTCGTCGAACCCGATTAAAAAACGAGCTAGTTTTACTAAAGACGATATTTCGGGACCAAAACCAATTGAACAAATTAAATCTATTCCCGGATTAATTAACGCCGGTCCGGACCAAACCGGTGCCGAGAAACAACGACCTCGTAGTTACACGGAGGATGAAACTACTGTCGACTCGGAGAATAAACAACCGGTCCGGACCGCGATCAGGAAACCACCTGCACCACCGCCACCTATACCTACTCATAATAATCAACAATGCGTAGTAGTTACTATGGCTACGACGTCATCGTCGACTGCGTTTACAGCGGCGAGTAAACGAGCTCGACCTCCTCCCCCTCCGGCACATAATAGACCGTTCTCTACACTAGATGGCGCTAATCGTGCTCCTCCGAGTCGTCCACCGCCTCCTACTCGTATCTCTAGTGTAAGTATAAATCCGTTATCGTGGTTACCAGTTATAGGTCGGTCTATTGTTGTATAACCCGAGATGTTATGTGTAATTACAGGTGGATGGCAGCGGCCGCAGTTTAACTTTAACCAAACGGAGAGAAAGTGCTCCGTCTGCTCCAGTTACAGGTAAATATATATCAGATATAAACATGAAACGTCAAACACTGAAACAGTTTGAACTCAGTAATTGATCTATTTATAGAATCCAATAATCACACGTATGAAACACTACCGGACGAGACATCGGTCACCGCGGATACCGCTGAGCGCCGTCTAGCAAGTAGAATCTACGAACCGGTAATATTACCTCGCGATACAGCAGCTGATACAGCGGTGGATACACTCACCGCAGGCGGTGTCGCATACGAGCTAATAGATGGCGACATTGAGAAACCGTCGTCGAATCAACGTAACTCGATGGAAGGATATTTAACACCTTTTAAAACTGTACCTCGTCAGTATTATAATACTAACAGTTTAAACCGCTCTCGACAAACTGATAATCCCGGATTAGATGAATGCGATAATCCGGGATTAGAAGATAAACCCAAGAACGATCAGTTATTATCAGTTGAGAATAGTGAGAATATTTCGAGTTCTTGGGAGAATTTATTTGCAGTTTTAGATGTCGGTGGTCCGAGTGGTTCCCGTAAAATATCACTACCTACAAACACTATCGATCCTCCTCCTGAGACCTGCAACGATATCGCAACAATCACCGGTCGATCGGCAACATTACCTCATCGTCAGCCTCCTCCTCGCAGCGAGTCGTTACGGGAAACGAGAGTCGAGTCGTTACGCAACACGTCGTCGGGGAGTGAATCGTCGTCGTCGGGGGTTTCAATCAGACGCGATTCATTCGGTGAATCTCGGCGTAGAAGGAATCGTGATTCTCTCCCCGAACAATACGTATTGATCTATAGACAACAACCGATCAATAAAACGCATAGCAACGGTGTAGTATCCCGTAGCAACAGTATTGATTCGACCAGCGACGATTCTGAATATATGGATATGTCTCACGGTCGTCGTGGTAACTATTACGACAATCTAGTTTACTCTGTTGCCACGTGTGATAAGTTAATGATGATTGATTATGTTTATGTTTAGGTCATCGGCTACCAGAGGGCGTTAGTATCACAGACGTACAAACAACTCATGAATGCGTTTCACGTATGAATTTAGACACGCTACGAAACATGTTTCATGATTGGTTAAAAAACTATTCCAATAATCAGGTAAATTATAACCTCCCCCCTGACCCCCCAGAACTTACTGACCCCCCAGAACTTACTGACTGACCCCTTACTGTTAATCTGTTTATAATTGATAGGTCATCGATACTGGTAAAAATGTCGGTTGGGGAAACTTTGTTTTACACGCTTCTGACAATATTGTCAATACCGCTAACGCCATCTATTATTCCGCCCATCTACGAGATAATGATTCTATTCGATGTACGCTGAGGGTGAGTAGTGATTTGCATTTTAATACAGCACCATCTATCGGTCGGAATTGTTACTATATCCCGGTATATTTTCAGGTGTCACGGCAACCGATCTGTTCAGAAATGGATGAAATCAGTCACCCGTCGGTTGTCATAGCGACGCAGCGTTTTAATTCGGTAATTCCGTCGCAGTTTGTTCCGTCTGATATCGCCGTGGTTACGGAGGTCGTATCTAGGGCGTATATTACAGTGTTACCGTTTGAACAGGTGAAATCTTTAAACGAACATTTAATGCAATTACAACAATCAGATTTAGACGGGTATTTCTGTGAAATCTGTACGATTTTAATCCAGGTTTTACATTTCTCGACCGCATTAGCTAAACATAGTTTAGTGTTTCGTGATTTAAGCCCGGAGTGTATCCTCCTTACTCCTGATTTAACTATTCTAGTCGACCCTAGTCACGTATGCGCCATCGCTACGGTAACCGGTGATGACGATGATGAAGATGATAATCCGGGTGAGATAATCTGTAAGGAGATTATAGGATTAATATTGAGACTGTTAGAGGTTGATACGTTCGCTACATTAAACGATCCTTTAGAATTTCTATACAAGAAAACTGTGTTTAAATTAACTCAACTTCTCAATAACAATCAATTAGAAAGTTTACGTCACTGCGTGGAGACGTTAGCGTTCGTTCTGTGGGGTCCGAGCGAACCGTTAATTACCGCTTCTAAAGCGCCATCTATAGACGAGATCGGAATGCAATTATGGTTAGACGTAGAACGAGCGAGAATGATTAATAAAATTATACGTAAGAAAAATTGTAATTCTGGTGAATTTTTTTATCGGTTGGAATTTTTATGTGGAATTACGAGATCGGCTTTAGTTTCATTGTATAATTCATTTCTACAACAAATTAATTGAGATCTCACAGTGTTGATATTGAGATCTCACAGTGTTCATATTGAGATCTCACACAGTGTTCATATTGAGATCACATATATTTCGAGATTTCAGACCATACATATTTTGAGATCTCATTGTATTTATTTGATTATCTAATGATTTGTTTAGTTTGAGATGTAGATATCTGAATGTGAGGCTGATAGTGTATATTTGAGATTGATAGTGTATATTTGAGATTTCAGCTGTTTTGATATTTATTGCTTGGTGCTATGTAACTATGTTTATATAATGCTCACAACTGCCTTCTGTATACAATATAGGGGTTCACCGCCAGTCCTCGTCACCAGGGGGCGTTGCCGCTTTAATGTGTAAGTCAAATTATTATAATTGCATGAAATGTCTAGAACCAGACCAACTTTTGATTTAATTTTATTCAAGAAATCGTTTTTTTTGGGCTGAAATTTGTTCCCATTGCATTTTCATTTTTCCAGTTGATTGCATTTTAGAAATCATGAAAGAATTGTTTTTTTGCCTTTATGTTTTTACAAAGATCTGTCCGTGATTTTGTGATAGGCCATAAATCTAAAACCAATGTTTAAAATCGTTTATTTGTAAATAAAGAATGGAATTTCATTTGAGCTGAAAGGTGCAATAACTATGTTTACTCATATTCATGGAATTCAAATAAAAATGAAAAATGATGAATATTTAGGTATTTATTTATTATTGAAGCTGATGGATGATAATTGTTTGAGGCTCAATGGGCGGAATTAACTCCTAATTGTTTCATCCATTATATCGTTATCCGGACCGCTGTAAAAGATGGTAATTATGGGATTCGAACGTAATAGATAATAATTCCAGTAGTGGCATGCGAGGTATCAAGACGCATGCCACTTTACGAAGGCCCAAATTATGCGATCGCGGACAGAAAATAGTTCTTCGTACATGCTTTATATTCCATATTTTATCCATCAAATGAAAAAATTCTTTTTGCGGTTTAAAAATATGTAATTTCTATTACCATTTTTACTTTCGTTTCTGCAGAAAATGCAATTATCTTTTTAATTTCAGTTGACTACGTTCGGTAAATAGTGTGACGAAGCCAACGACCATATCATAAACCCGACAGCCTGGTCCAGATCGTCCCCGCGGGATTCGAACCCAATAATCGGCGCATCACGATCATTGCGCCAACCGTATTACCCGATGTCACAAGTACACGATCGCCGACAGGAAATAGTACAAAGAATACTTGAATTACGCAGTTTCTATTAAGTTTTATTTCTCAAAAACAACAATTTCATATGAACATAAATAACAACATCAATTTGTGCCCGTTTAATGATGCTACAAGACCTCGTTATTATCTTCAACATTTCTCGCGGATAAAGTAGTCCGATCGACGAGGTGTAGTAGGCCAACAGTGCGATAGATGGCGCACGAATCACAGGCCCTGGCTAATCCAGTTCCCAAACTATGGAATCCATTTTCATCATAGTTTAAGAAACTGATCCGGACATTTAAATGAATGATTCCAACAGAGCAGATCTCAGAGTACATGTTTCTGATGAAACTGTGATTCCCAGCTGGATTCCACCATAGATTCAGCTGTGATCTTCAGACGTGTTTCCCGGACAATTCTCTGATAAATCTTTCTCATCATCGTATGAAGTTCCACACCAGACGCAATAATAATACGTCTCCCTGAGATACCGCGTTAACAATTGTAGTTTCTCTTCCTCCTAAACAAACAAACAAAACATTAACGGACACAGAATAATTAAAACAGTACCGGAGGAGAGCGATGATACTGACACTAATTTCATCATCAGTTTCCTCCTCTTCACTCAATTCCTCCTCATCTTCAGTTTTAAATCGATCCTGATAAAGTTTCGTCCAGTAGAATTTCTCAATTGGTTCCTGTAAACTCTGCAACAGAATTAATATCGAATTGATATGAGATAGGCCCATATGAATTGAGATAATGAGATGAGGTATTGAGATTCATTATTGAGATATCAAGACATATGCATTGCGATAATGAGATGAGATAATCTCGTACCGATTTATCGGTATCTAATTGTTCACAAACTCTTTGACTCATGTATAAATCCTTTTTAATTTCTTTTTCCGCTCGATTTCCAGAAATTCTCTGTTGAAAATTATTCCTTAATTCGTGTTCTTTATTCGCTCTTTGAATTTGACGCTACAAAAAATCAATACAAACAGCTGTAATAGTTGATGATATTACCCAGTAGAGGGCGACAGTAGTGGTGGGTTACTCACTGATTTAGAAGCTGCCTGTTTTCTATCTTGTCTCAGTTTTAGATCGGTATCTCTCCCCAATCCGTCCCTTCCGATTTTTACTTTAATCGGAATCGGTTCAGATCTTCCTTCACGACCTACAATCACGACGATCGATGTTTTTAAGTATTATCTCAGCAGGTAACCAGGGGCGACTCGCGACTGACGTACCTGTTTTACCGATTGTCATGCCCGGCTTATATCCCATTTTCTGTAACAATGTAAAACCTTTATTCTGTGAAGTAAGAGATGTTTTTAATCCTTCCTGTCGCGTTTCATCCTCCAGTTGTTTCAACGGTTTCCGTCGACTACGCGCGTCCGATTCTTTCTGTTTTGTTTCCACGGTGATCCTACGAGCAGCCGGCCCCGTTATCAGCCCAGGTCTCACATCAGGGATACTGTAATATCAGTCATAATCATTTATTGATATTAAACTATAATTAATAATTCTTATGTTTCCTAGGACAAAAAAAACATCGTTATTATTACACCTAGGTGAGATTCAGCCACCATCCACCGGACCACCGTCCGGTGCTGCTCTCCTGCGGTGTCATCGCGAACTGGTTTCAATTCTCGGTCCTTTCATCTCAAGGATCTGCCACTGTTTTAAAGGATTTAACCGATGACAAGGTATGAATAATAGTAGAATATAGATATGATATTATAGTTACCATTGTTTGAGGAAATCATCAGACATATAATCATCGACATCGTCAGCCTCAGTATTAACATTGGACATTGTCACCCACCGAGCGAGTTCTCTCTATTCTCAAGGTCGTGGAGCTGTGTTGTTGTGATTGAGAAACGTCATTTATTAATTAGTGTTTTAAATAATGAATTCGAAACTATCGAGTAGTTTAATTCGTCTAGCTGGAAGTGGATGTAAATCTGATTGTTTAAACAGACTATGTGCTGTAGCTGCTGTTGGGGTTAGGGGTGTCAGCTGTGCGGTGGTAAATCCTACCATCATAAATATTCATCAACAACAAACACATTTGAGAAACTACAGCTGCAGCAGACACAGCAGCAGCAGCAGCAGGTGTCGATCTCGGAGTTGGTTGAGTTTAAACCAGTGCCGTTGGTTTAACACTGCTGATAATAATCACGTATGTTCCACTTACTTACTTTAGTAGGGCCTGTTGTGTCCTACTACTGATAAGATAAACTACTGATATAGAAGTGCTGGGGTTGGGGTTGGAGGCCGATGTTCTACTTTATTGCACTTGACATTTTTAATATATTTATTCACTGTTATATTGTTTTATTGATCAGTGACGATAGTTTTTATTTTACAGAGTAAAATGTCGAAGAAAGTCGTTCCAGCAGATCGGACTCGAGGTGTCGATAAAAATGTCTGGTAAGTGTCAGTCAGTCAGTCAGTCAGTCAGTCAGTCAGTCAGTCAGTCAGTCAGTCAGTCAGTCAGTCGTTGATGAAGTGTTGATGATTTGTGTGTTTCAGGGTTGAGTTTGGTAAATTGTCGACTGATTATAAAGCACTGAATCTTGGACAGGTAACAGACACACCTGATACCTCTAACTCCTCCCCCTTTCTAATTTATACCTATATCACCTGTCAATCATCTCTATTTATAGGGTTTTCCAGATTTTGCTCCGCCTCAGTTTGTAATTGACGCGTTATCGGCCGCAACCCGTAGCGACAATGCATTGATGAATCAATACACCCGTAGTACGGTAAATATTCATTCACTTGCCGCAGTAGGAACTCTCGAGTCTCACTGTATATCTGATTGTAACTATTTTAGGGTCACCCGAGACTGGTGAACGCATTAGCGAATACATTCTCTCCAATCATGAAACGTGAAATCGATCCAATGAATGAAATAATCATCACAGTCGGAGCTTTTGGATCTCTGTATTATACAATACAGGGTCTCGTTAACCCTGGAGATGAGGTAAATATACCGCAGCGCCATCTATCAGTCATATACTGTACTAATTTGTTTATTATGTTTAGGTGATTATAATTGAGCCGTTTTTCGATTGTTATGAACCGATGGTACGCGTTGCCGGGGGAACACCTGTGTTTATACCTCTCCGACCGGTGAGTTTCATCCCTACAGTTGTTGAATTATCATTCTGAATTCATTTCTAATGATAATTTCTGTGATTTCAGAAAGCGCCCCCTGCTGGTAAGATGATGAGTAGTGGTGATTGGCATCTCGACCCGGAAGAATTAGCGGGAAAATTCACAGAGAAAACAAAACTTATCATCGTTAATACACCTCATAATCCGACCGGCAAGGTAAAGTAACAGTAGCGCCACCTGTGAGCGATCAGTGCTGTGCCCACAGTGATTGTAGATATTTACGGCTGATGAACTCGAGTTGATCCGTTCTCTTGAACATGACGCGATGAGTGCAGCGCCCCCTATAGTTAAACACAGTGATGATATTGTTATATTGTAGATATTTACGGCCGATGAACTCGAGTTGATCCGTTCTCTTAAACATGACGCGATGAGTGCAGCGCCCCCTATAGTTAAACACAGTGATGATATTGTTGTATTGTAGATATTTATGGCCGATGAACTCGAGTTGATCCGGTCTCTCAAACATGACGTGATGAGTGCAGCGCCCCCTATAGTTAAACACAGTGATGATATTGTTGTATTGTAGATATTTACGGCCGATGAACTCGAGTTGATCCGGTCTCTCTGTATAAAACATGATGTTGTTTGCGTCGCTGATGAAGTTTATGAATGGTTGGTTTACAAGGGTCATCAACACATTAAAATCGGTACGTATGATTCTTACTAGAGGGCGCCATACTGAGCGAAAATACTTACGGTGTATATTGATTTCAGCGACGTTACCCGGAATGTGGGAACGCACGCTGACAATAGGTAGCGCCGGTAAGACATTCAGCGCTACAGGCTGGAAGGTCGGATGGACTATTGGACCGCAATATCTCATCAAGTAAATATGTATTTATTATTCATCGCTTGTGAATATCTCGAGAAATACAAAGATATTTATCTCACGATATTGATTTTTTCAGGGCTCTTCAGATAATTCATCAGAACAGTTTGTATACAACAGCTACACCTATACAGGTTAGTACACTGATACACCACTAGGGGTCTCACTGAGTTTAGTACACTGATACACCACTAGGGGTCTCACTGAGGTTAGTACACTGATATACCACTAGGGGTCTCACTGAGGTTAGTACACTGATATACCACTAGGGGTCTCACTGAGTTTAGTACACTGATATACCAGTAGATGTCTCTGTATGTATTTATAGGAAGCATTAGCTGTTGGATTTGAATGTGAATCACAGAAGATAGGAACGAGTGATTGTTATTTCCATCAGCTTCCTGCTGAATTACAACCAAAACGTGATCGTTTAGCGAAAATGTTACTGGACATCGGAGCTGTTCCTATGATACCTGAGGGAGGATACTTCATGATGGCAGACGTGTCTAATATTAGTAAGTCATTTCACTGATAGATGGCGTATCAGTGTTTAATCGATCGTGTGTAACTGTATTTATTGTTGTCGTGTAGAATTTGAAACTGATGGTACGGATGATCCGAAGGATTTTCAATTCGTCCGATGGATGACAAAACAGAAACGTTTATCCGCAATTCCACCGAGCGCATTCTACAGTTCAAAACACAAACATTTAGCTGAAAATCTCGTCAGATTCACTTTTATAAAGGTCAGTTTCATCCTGTCCATTCCCCCTCCCTCTCCTCCCTCCCTCCTCCCTCCCTACCTCCCTCTCCTCCCTCCCTCTCCTCCCTCCCTCCCTCTTGCCCCACAGGTCATCAAATAATTGTTGACATTTTTTTATTTTGATTTTACAGAAAGATGAATCACTCGATGCAGCGGAGAAAATATTCCAACAATGGAAGAAAGATTTATAAATTGCCAAACGCTCGATTCGCGGTGGAACTGTTTCCACGGTTACTCAATAATGTGCTATAATTCTATAATATATTTATTATTAACGTATAAAATATAATCATTGAATGCAATAGAAATCATTGTTACAGTTCTTCACCGTCGGTCACCCTGCCTTACCTTCAACTCACTCAGGTGTGGACCATTCTCACTTTTATCAACCTACCTTACCTGATCGAGATGGACCATACTTTCCCTTATTGGACACAATAGTCGCCGGTTTCCCCAAACATCTTTTGTTAAATTGAGGTCAGACATGAGAACAGATTATTAGTGAATCCTATAAACATTATACATGAGTATAGTCTCCTGCGTGATACAGAGGACTGAAGGAGCCTGTCTCCTGCGCGATACAGAGGACTGAAGGAGCCAGTCTCCTGCGCGATACAGAGGACTGAAGGAGCCTGTCTCCTGCGCGATACAGAGGACTGAAGGAGCCAGTCTCCTGCGCGATACAGAGGACTGAAGGAGCCAGTCTCCTGCGCGATACAGAGGACTGAAGGAGCCAGTCTCCTGCGCGATACAGAGGACTGAAGGAGCCAGTCTCCTGCGCGATACAGAGGACTGAAGGAGCCTGTCTCCTGCGCGATACAGAGGACTGAAGGAGCCAGTCTCCTGCGCGATACAGAGGACTGAAGGAGCCAGTCTCCTGCGCGATACAGAGGACTGAAGGAGCCTGTCTCCTGCGCGATACAGAGGACTGAAGGAGCCTGTCTCCTGCGCGATACAGAGGACTGAAGGAGCCTGTCTCCTGCGCGATACAGAGGACTGAAGGAGCCTGTCTCCTGCGCGATACAGAGGACTGAAGGAGCCTGTCTCCTGCGCGATACAGAGGACTGAAGGAGCCTGTCTCCTGCGCGATACAGAGGACTGAAGGAGCCAGTCTCCTGCAGATAAAGGTAAGATTACATTTTCCTCAGGTGTTCCTCTCGCATTCCTCATGACGGGTTAAGGGTTCCTCTCGCATTCCTCATGACGGGTTAAGGGTTCCTCTGGCATTCCTCATGACGGGTTAAGGGTTCCTCTGGCATTCCTCATGACGGGTTAAGGGTTCCTCTGGCATTCCTCATGACGGGTTAAGGGTTCCTCTGGCATTCCTCATGACGGGTTAAGGGTTCCTCTGGCATTCCTCATGACGGGTTAAGGGTTCCTCTGGCATTCCTCATGACGGGTTAAGAGTTCCTCTGGCATTCCTGACGAGGGGCTCCTCAATTGCAGGTTTCATACAAAAACAAGAATTTATTCATAATAAACAAATTAGTTTATTTCATCATCATAAACAATGTTTCACATGTATTTCAATAATGGAAGAGGTTAAAGTTTAAACCGAGTCGAGATTAAAACAAATGCATTTTTAAAACGATTTTTAATCAGATTAAAACAAATAAAAACAAACCATTAATAGATAATAATATTACAATGTCTACAACTGTGATAGACAAGTTACTGTATTATTAGAGAATGTCTACATCTATGGTAGACATACATTTATAATATTGAACACACAAGGTTGGGGAGTTTGTAGGGGGTTACAGATACTTTCCAGGGGTCCATTTTAAACAGTTAGGATCGACTATTTTATTCGGATCAATCGGATTCTTAGATTTTTTATCCAGATATTCATCGAACAATTCTTGTTTCTTCAGAACGAGATGTTTTCCCTTCCAGTATTTCAACATTCCTAATGCTTGTAACGTACTGACTATATCATTACCATGGATCGCAGTCTCGCTGCTTATATCTGTAATTATAAATACAATCAATAGATGGCGCTAGTAGTTATAATGCAGCCCTGGTAAGCGAGGGAGGATATTTTTACCTTTGATACTGATTGAATTTCCTTTGAAGTTCAGTAAATATTCCACGAGCATCCGTTTCCAATAGCTACGATACGTAATTAAACCGAGATCAGATAGGGGGCGCTCCGGTGAACCGATCTTCTCTTCTATTTTACTCAATAGGTAACCTAGCGACATAAATCAATTGATCAGGTGTAACCTAGCGACGTATAACAATAGAATGAGTAGGTGATTAAACGGTTAACTTACTGAAATCGATTAGCATTTTACCATAACCCTGTCTCATGTATTGCGGCAGGGTTAAAATGCATGATACATTGTAGTTTAAAAATGACTTCTTTTCCTGCAAAATATCGAAATATTCTCGACGTTAAAACTCATACTATCGATAGGTAAACGTTCCGATATAGCGATGATTGACGTTACCTTGGAGAAATATCCAACAATGTGACATCCGTAAGAATCACAATCAGTCATAACATAAAACAAAAACGGCTCCACGTCGAAATATAACGTTTTGTGATCGAGGAAAAGTTTCGCCAATAAACATAAATTCTGACAATAAATCTGAAATAACAAACACCATGAGGGAATTAAATACAAGGAGGGAATTAAATATTGAGAGAATTAATTAATTCTTACTTTGTTTCGTTTTCCATCGACTTCAAACATAGAAATGGACCCTTTACGATAAATCTCGTCCCCCGGTGGGTGGCGCCACACGCACTTAGCCTAGCAACAATACAATACAATACACAGTTACTAGGAATGTCAGTTTGACCAGTCAGTAAGTTGACTAGTAGAACAGTCAGTCAGTTGGCTAGTCGACCAGTCAGTCAGTACTCACCATATGTCTACGAAGTATAGTAGATGTTTTCATGTATTTCAGACAGAATTCACAGAGATAAAGTTGTTCTAATCTGGAATATTCCTCAGGATACGGAGAAGAATACCACGTATTCAACTCATAACGTCCGATCTCAATTCCTTTAATGTGATATTCCTGTTTATCATTCGCTAATCGATTCTGTATCGACTCAAATCCCTGAAATATCGATATCGCGATATTTAAATTCAAATCTCATCGCTACCGCTCAAACTGATATATTAATACACGTACCGAGTCCTCTAGCGCCCTCTGTTGAGCTTCACGGAATAACTGTATATCGTACTGTGAAGTGATACCGTTAAGTAACGGTTCCCGCGACGTTGAATATTTCTGTTTGTGTTCGATTCGTTTCTTCTTATTTTCAAACTGAGTTCTTGGATCTGGTTTCTTTCGGCGACATTCTCTATATCGCTGTATCTTCGACTTCTGATTATCAGTCGGATTCTACACAAAATAAAACAGACATCATCTACATCTACACAAACATCATCTACATCTACACAAACATCATCTACATCTACACAAACATCATCTACATCTACACAAACATCATCTACATCTACACAAACATCATCTACATCTACACAAACATCATCTACACCTACACAAACATCATCTACACCTACACAAACATCATCTACATCTACACAAACATCATCTACATCTACACAAACATCATCTACATCTACACAAACATCATCTACATCTACACAAACATCATCTACATCTACACAAACATCATCTACATCTACACAAACATCATCTACATCTACACAAACATCATCTACATCTACAAATACAGGTCGACTCCTCCTGGTTTCACTCACAGGTTTACGCAGTCCCATTCTTGTGTCTTGAATTTCTTTAATAGTTTTCAATCGTTGATTCCTCAGTTGCAGTCTCTGTTCCCGTAGCAACTAAAATATCGATACAACAATGAGATATAGACGTGATATCTCAAGCGGTTTAATTTGAGATGTCTGTGGTTACCTTGCATTCCTCAGGTGACATGTTATGATAAAGTGGACATCCACTGATTGTAAAATGTCGTTCGTACATTCCAGTAAAGTGTCCTGTAAAACACGATTTAAATTCCTCACTCACCGCAGCTGGTTATAATTAACCATATATAGATGGCGCTTCTAGTACGTACCCCTGGAGTCGCAGCCCGGTAACGGACATTTAGATAGAATCGCTAACGGTCGATCGATCGCATCAAATCTCGGTAATTTCGCCGGAGGCTCATCTAGAAATATCAACAAATATCGATATATATGAATTAGCTATCACTAGTGGAGGGCGATATATCATGAATTGATACTCACAATGAGCTGTAGCACTTCGAGTCACTCGACTTGTTGCTAATTGTTCTAATTCAGACGCAGCATCGTCAGTCGTTGTGGTAACGGTTGGACTTGTTGCAGCCGATGACGGAGGCTGAAAAAACACAATTATTTGTCTACTGAACAGACTTCAATTGAAACTGAACGAGGCTGGACACAATAAACAACATTCAAATCAATCTATTTTGTTTTTGTATTGTTGTTGACTAATCGAAAAACGAAACAATGAATAAAGTAAAATTTCTCTTCAAATTTACAAGATTTAAACCTAAATATTCTTTAAATCTTTAGAATATAAGTTAATCTATAAAATAAAATCACTCACCTCTTTTCGTTTAGGCATAATTTCATATAAAAACGATTTTTAGAGATGAATTTTTACGTATTTTATCGACGAAGTGGCATGACAGGTCCCTGATCCACTGCCGTCGACCTGTCGCGCCACTATATCTCTCACAATCTAAACCGTCAAGTGCTGCCCCATATACAACGTTGGCGGCAAAGGCGGGAACTAACTTAATACTCGCCTGCCAGACACTTTTAACTGGGAAAGAGGACAAACTATTTATCACCAAAAACCTTTTTTTTCCGGCGTCAGACCGCCGGGAATACGACTCTTACGGCTGAATTTATTTCACCCCGACCATTTCCATGGTATATGGAGGAAAAATGGTATTTACAATTAATTATAAAAAAGAGAAATTAAGTTTAACAGCAGTTCAAGTAAGATTAAAAAACCAGGGGCGGGCGCACCGGCACCCACCGGCACCCGCCGCGCCGAAGAAGTCGCCTCAGATTGTAGGCCTGCGTGTGTATCTTAAAAATATATAAACAGTAAATCGTTGATGCGCGAAGACTCCATAGATTTAAGTTGCGTTTTAGTTACCCGTATATGAAATAGTGACCGTAACACGGGAAAAGTGCAGCCCCCCGGGGCGGCGGCCACAGTGGAATTTCAGTGGTCGAAACTGGCCGTTTTAGATTCTGCTTAGATATTTGTTTTGAACACAATCGTTTATTTATCGACAGTACAGGCAGCTCGCTTGATCGGTATCGTTGCGACATGTAATCAAATACAGGTTACTACAATGAGAAAGCTTGAGAATTTTTTAAACTGGCACTGAACAATGAGTACCCTGACAACAGTATGAAATAGGTATTCTTTAAACACCTGGCTTTATTTTCATAAATGCATTAAGTTTTTTAATAGCAGTTCAAGTAACAATTGAACTAAAAACCGGGCTTGTATTCTATAGAGGAGAATCAGAGCCCGCGCACTGGCCTCTCCATAAACATATAAGAATTGAATACGAATTTTTGTCTTTATGAGCATTCTGCAAATACGAAACCAACCGGTCACACAGTAAATTATAATGCACTCAAAAACCACTAATTAAAAAATATAACTCAGTGTGTTTGGTGTCGACCACACCTGAGGTCACCACGACTGATGGTCACCACACTTGACTGGTCAACAGTCACCAGTCACCACACTAACCGGACATATTTACAAACTCAATCACTACGGTGCAGTGGCCTAGTGGTTAGCGAGCTCGGCTGCCGTCTAGAGGTCTTAGGTTCGAGTCTTGCTAGGGTTAGGGTTATGAGCGCCCTAGGGTTAGGGTTATGAGCGCCCTAGGGTTAGGGTTACGGCCTATGAGGCTACGGTCGCCATAGGGTTAGGGTTACGGCCGAGCTAGGGCTACAGCCATTACCTCTTTGCTTATTTTGGTGAGGGTTAATTAATGCTCTCTTTGGCTCGGGTTTATTTTTTGGTCTTTCGTTTCGATTCCGAATCAGACCAAACCAGTAAAATCAAAGTCCTCATTTATATAACATAGCGTTTAATATTTCAGCATCTTTTATCTTTTTTCCATTGCACCTTACAAAATATCGCTAATTTACGAGGCTCTCCCCCCAGCTCTGGTTTTCCTTTCAACATTGATCCAGCCTATTCATATCAGTTCATTATATCATATCAGTTCACGTATGATATTTAGATAATTATCATCTGGATATTCTCAAGGTTGGGTGTGTGCCAACAGAATGATTCATAGCTGTGGAATTTTATAAACTATTAGATTTATAAATATGAAATTATTTCAACACAACCAGGATGCAAATTAATGTTTATATGTGGATACATATACAGGGTCCCTACAGATCGGTCATTCCAGAATTCAAAGAGAAAGTTACACATTTCTAGGAGTGTGACACTTTCATATCCCAATTACTGTCAACTTCTCAGAAATGTTTATGCGACGATGACTGTTACAACTATCCAATAAAGATAATTTCTCATGTCAAATTTCCATCATATTTTCCACAGAATTTCCACTGTTATTATTTCCTTTGTGCCTCGACCAGATATCAAACTGTTTTATCCTCACTGTGATTATTTCAGTCCTGGACCCCTCAGAATTTCTATAAAAAACTAATTGATAACAAACAATTCTATTTTTTTTTCAAATTTCTACAAGTCTTTTATTGACAACTCCAAAAAAACTGTGTTAACCATAATAACAAAAATAACTGATTGTAACACACACACGCGCATGCCAGAGTAAGTTTCTAGTAGCAGCAATAGCAGCAGTGATGAAGAATAGAGTTGTAAAAATATAACATTGCTATGTATTAAATCAGGAATGCAACTTATCAGTTCTCTCATATCAATACACATTGCACATTAAACATTAAACTCAAGAGCTCGGACAGCAGTGGATTCAAAGTGGGTCTTGTTGTTATTATCACTATATCAACTGTCCACTGGTTAACTTTAACCAACTTTTGAGCAACTGCAGCCCCACACTCCACGGAGACCACGGACTCCTACAGGACTCCCCGGAGATGACTCCTGGAGGACTCTTGATACCCGTGTTGAGAATTGAACTAGAAAATTTGTTAAAATTATCTCCATCATTTTTACTTCATTGTAAACAATCAGTAAATAAATCTGGATCGAGTTCCATAGTTCTGAGTTCTGACTCACAACTGGGGATCCTGAGTTCAGAGTTAACTCTAACTCACAACTGTGGAACCGGGCCCTGAACTCAGGATCCAGTTCCACAGTTGCGAGTTAAAGTTAAGATTAGTTTATTTTTCAATGTTTTAACTCAGAACTGTTGAACTGGATTCAGGGAATTTCACACTTTTCTATTGTCTAGTAATAATGTCATTGATTGCTGTTAATCAAAAACTACCGGGTATTGTGTATTAAGAATATAAATATTTATCTCGCGTGTTGTAACCCTAGTAACCCCCCCCTCCACTAAGCCCCTAGCCGGGGTTTATAATATATCTATATATAAATAAACATGTGTTACTATCTATAAAAAAAACAAGTAAAATATATCGCAGTGAGATCAAGCTTATATTGTTCTATATAATCTATATATTGTCTATATATTCATGCCGTATATAATCATAATATTGTTCATATATTCGTACCATAAAATGTCTCGGATATTAATGCTAAAATGAAGCCATATTTTCGTTGACGTTTATCACAGCGTTTGCATAATCAACGATGACTTTATCGAGCCACGTGACTCGACGAGGGAGCAGTCGATTCTTAGGAGCGCTTTCAAAAAATCCAAGATGGCCCCCGTGTTTAGTTACCACGAACAACGACTTGTCATTTTTGTCTGAAACGAAAGAATTCACTCTCATAATTTAAGAAACGAACAATATCTTAAATTTTTCCCGAATGATTTTGGTGATCTTACCGATGAAAGACTTTGGGATGTCGAACATATCTGGAGGAACTAACGGGTCGTCAAGGGCGTTTAACATTAACATCGGTATCGATATCTGTTTAAGACAACAATTAAAACAGTTTTTTTCACAAATTACCGAGTGAATTATTAGATAACTTACGTTGTTTATATAATTAGATGAACTACACCAAGCGTAATAATCCAGCAAATTTGTAAACCCGGCACGTCTCCTAAAAATAGAAACACATACTGTTTCTATGACGCGTTATAATTTCAAAATTGAGCGGTGCGTATTGTTATCCGTGCAACCGTGGTAACCGTACCTGCTGTAGAGCTCGTCGAGGATTTTTAAATCAGTCGATTTAAAAATCCTGTTGACGTCGTATTTCCCAGAATTCTCTCCTCCGAACAGCACGTCCGCGTTACGTTTCAGTAGCGACACCTGGTGGAGAGTCATGGCGTAAATATAAACGCGACGTAAATGTTCGAAGCTCAATAAAAACGGGGACATTCTGAAATATCAATCGAAACAGCAAATAATTAATTATTGATATTTCACTGATTTGAACGGACGAAAGATTGATTTTAATTGTCAGAGAAAGGAAGATTCCCAGAAAATTAAAATTGAATCAACAAAACACAAAAATCAATCAAATTTGAATCTAAATCAATATTTCACATTCAAACGGCGGCCATCTTTGATTTTAATAAATCTATGCGTGATTAGGTGACTGTAATTCAGCTCGGGTCTCATGTGATTTGATAATAGATGGCGCTGCTTTCAAAGATGAAAATGTTTGAATTCTAAAACTCACATCGTTGGCATATTTATCAAGCGATCTTTAGGATGAAATCTATAAATATAAAGCACTGTCAAACATGCCCCTGGCAAGTGAGTATAAAACCAGCCCCTGGTAAGTGAGTATAAAACCAGCCCCTGGCAAGTGAGTCTCTATTTACCTGTGAAGGTCGTAACCCTGACAAATCGATAAACCGCATAGAAACAGTTTTTGATTGTTGGGATTTTCACCGAGGTATTTACTGATAACGTTCGCACCCATACTGCATCCAACAGCGATTAGAGTACTCCCGGAGTAATATTCACTCACATACTCAACCATTGTTTTATATTCATCGGTTCCACCTGAAAATAGATCCACATTAACGAGGGAGACACCTAGTGTTGAGGTATGAAACTAGGTCAGCGATACATACCGTAAGTGTAAATTCTTGGTGAAGTTAATTTGACGTCTTTTAACGAACCGAGATGATTTAAAACGGCAGCTCGAAATCCGTTATTCTGTACGTGGTCGATGAGAGTTCGGATGTACGTACTTTCACTGCTGTTAGCGATACCTGGACATATCAACATCGTATAATCACCTGTTAATTAGAACCACACTATAATCACCTGTTAATTAGAAACACACTATAATCACCTCTTAATTATAATAATCGCTTGTTTAAACAGATTAAATAAAAACTCTGTTTTTACCTTTTGTTGGATGCGGTTTTAAAGGTTCGAATATATCGAATGTTAAAGTGGCGCCATCTGGCATGATTCTTTCGATGCGTGTGCCCCTGGGAAGCGGGGGTTTAATTCGTCCCATCTTGCCGTAAACTATTGTCTGTACATGACCAGATTTTCCCCAGAAAAACGGAGGGACATATCTGTAACGGAAACAATGATTAGCAGTGGAGTTAGTGATGAGCAGGGAGGCAGTGTTCTATTGATGCTGGAGTTTTAATGGGGCTGCATTCATTGTTCAATGTTGGCTGCTGATGAGGCTTTCTCTCTGTGGATTGAAATCTTATTGATATTAGGTTAAAATTCCAAAGTTCAAATGTTTTGACCCGAATTTTCTGTTGATCGGAATTGTTTACAAATCAAAGTTCACCAACAGCAAAGCCATGACCTGAAAACTTTAAAGTACATTTTTGTGTAACACTCAACTCAAAAATCATTTCGAAACTTTTCATGGGCTTGATCAGAAATCCATACCAAATTTTACTCTATTTCACAACGTTTGGACACTATGAAACTGAAGCTTAGTAACCAAACTTCAACTTTTGTCACATCAGTCAAATTGATGCAAGGTGAGAAAGGGTTAAAAATCAGGCGATGACGTCATCGAGAATAACAATATCGGCGGATAAAGTGAAATTACTCACGGTTGCGACAATAAAGAACATGAAGAAATAATTTCATTCACGAATTGTGAATGTTGATGATATAAAACAGGAGGTTCCGTCCGACTTGCAAAATGAAACACGCGAAAAAACAACAAAATAATCAAAATCACAGCCGCTAACCATAAAAGGTCGGCCATGTTGGTTTAGGTTCAGCGCTTCAAGCGGCCGGAGATAACTGTGAAATCCAAGTCAAATCGTATGCGGAACGACCAAGTTTTATCTTCACTTAAAACCTAAAATGCCTAGAATAAACATCCTGTTAAAATCTTAATTATTTTTTGAAATCTTTTCAAATGTTCTTATGTAATAAAAAGGTAAAAAAAATTGAGTTTTCTATTATCCAACTTTTCGTTTGACGTTGTGTAAAAATAGGATGCCGATACCGTACAGTGCTGCCACCACACCGCGGTGATGAAGCAATAAATTAATTGGATTGAATGTGGTCAGCAATTCAATTGAATTTTATTTAAGAAAGCGATAACATTTTGTAGATTAATCGCGCCGTTTTTAGACGTCTATTTTATGTTGAGTAAAATCAATATAATGAATAAACAGATATTAAATACAGCTGCAGTAGCTGTCAGCTCTGTGATTATAGCTGTTCCAATTATTAGACGTAATATCTATCGAAATAAAGTGAGTTACAAACTGTTCAGAAACTGTCACTTGTTGACCTGTCACTGTCAGACTCACAGGGACCTGTCACAATATGAGTGGATGGAGAATACCACAGAATCCCAATTGGGGCAAAGCAAACGCAATATAAACTGATTTACATGACGACACTGACGACAGACCTTTGTTCGTTCATTCTTGTTGGTGCACAACAAGGTCATGTGATATCACACGCTTCTACGGTATACTAGAATCATCCATACACTATCGTAGTGTGACAAGCCCCTGTGGTTACTACTTACTGTCTGTCGGACTAACTATAACCCTGTCAATCATCCCTGACCTGTCAATCATCCCTGACCGGTCTCATTCTAAGTGTATTATTGATTATATATTGACAGGTTTATGCTGCGTCTAATGAAACATCATCTGCTGCGATTGATCCGATGAATATTAGTTCTTCTCACGATCATCTGTTAAAACGTCTTCAGGAAATTCATCCTCAACAATCGGCGCCGAAAGTCGATCCCAAATACATCCAAAAATCTCCTCCGCTAAATAAGCTTACCCTAAAATCTGTTCAAGTATATTTCCGTCACGGAGCTCGACTTCCGCTTAAAACTATTCCAAATGTTGAAGAGGTAATAAATAGGTAGAAACTGCGTATGATTTACGTGTTCGAGAGATTGAAGTCTTGTTATTTTTATTCACTCTTTCTATTGAAGGCTTTTTGGGATAAAAATGAACATTTAACTGGAATTCTGTTTACAAATATAAAAACGAGAATAATCAACCAGTCGTCACGACAACCAGTAACAGAGTTATCGCGTATTGAGGGCGTTTACAGAAAACACATACTGAGGGTGAGTTTAACCGATAGTGAGGGAGGGAGTGTGAGGGGAGTGTGGGAGGAGGGAGTATGTGGTAAGTGAGGGAGAGGGAGTGTGGGATGGTGAGGGAGAGGGAGTGTTTGAGCAGTAGTTATATCGGTGTTATATGATATATTATAGGGTGGAGTACACAGTGGTCAGTTAACTAATCTCGGTCAGTGGCACACATACGATCTTGGATTACGATTACACAAAGATTACATCGTCAACAATAAACTATTACCGGAAAATTACCAGCCGAACTTCATCAGGTACGTATTACTATCCCTAGAGGGAGCTACAGAAGCTGTATGACTCTAGGGGGAGCTACAGAAGCTGTATGACTCTAGGGGGAGCCACAATAGCTTTTTGACTCTAGGGGGAGCCACAGTAGCTGTGTGCTTCTAGGGGGAGCCACAGAAGCTGTATAACTCTAGGGGGAGCCACAGAAGCTGTGTGCTTCTAGGGGAGCCACAGTAGCTGTGTGCTTCTAGGGGGAGCCACAGTAGCTGTGTGCTTCTAGGGGGAGCCACAGTAGCTGTGTGCTTCTAGGAGGAGCCACAGAAGCTGTGTGCTTCTAGGGGGAGCCACAGTAGCTGTGTGCTTCTAGGGGGAGCCACAGAAGCTGTATAACTCTAGGGGGAGCCACAGAAGCTGTGTGCTTCTAGGAGGAGCCACAGAAGCTGTGTGCTTCTAGGAGGAGCCACAGAAGCTGTGTGCTTCTAGGGGGAGCCACAGTAGCTGTATGACTCTAGGGGGAGCCACAGTAGCTGTTCTAATACAGTATTGTATATTTCCAGAATCCGATCGACAAACATTAGCCGAACTGTGGATTCAATACGTTGTGTTATGTGTGGATTGTATGGAGTGGAACAACTCAAACAGCATAGTAAGTATATAACCCCCTCATCCCCCCTCTCACTCCCCCATCCCCCACCCAGCTGATCACTGATTAATCTTGTTACAGATGAGGTATTAGATGTACCGGTAGAAACTGAAGCTGGGAAGGAATTTCTAAATCCATCTCCGAGGAATTGTCCGACTCTACATCAGGCGTATCAACGCGGTCGTTTAGCTGAAAATGACATCCCAGGAATCATCGAATTTAAACAACGTTTATCTCTGATTTTGGGTGAGTTTTCAAGTTTAACTAATATCGATTTAGTTTGTACAGAAATTGATATTATCCGATTCTAATCTTCTGTTGTTCATAACAGCAATTCCTTTTGCCATCAACATTATTCTCTTTTGTATTGATATATTCCTGGTCTAATTTATCCCTGGCTTGAAAAGATCCCACAATAATTCTGGTCATTCCTTGTTTTGAGGTAAAGCAATTTATTGAGAAACGCTTTGACGTTTTCAGAATCTTTCTGATTTAACTCCTTCAACTTCTGGAAATGAGTTTTGTCTGTTTTGTAGATTATGAGGAAGGAGGTTTAGAACATCACAAACTAGATTTGATAGATATAAGAGATGATATGGTGGCTCGTCAGGTATGAGTTATATCCTGAGGAAGATGAGACACTGGGACTGTAGGTTGGGAGTTGAGACTGATATTTCCGCTTATTCTGCTGTTATATTCCAGGCTCATGGATTACCTTTACCTGATGGTTTCACTAAAGAAGTAATAGAAAAGATTGAACACTATGGAACAGCTATGTGCACTCAGATTCTCTGTGGGAAACTTCAGTAAGTTTCATCTCTCAGATGATTGTTAATATTTATTGTTACTGCGTGATTTAATCCTGTTTTATTATTTTAAGGGATGGTAAGATTGGATTAATCCTCGGATCGGGTCCGATATTCCAGAATGTATTACGGAATATGGACGACACGTACCACAATAAAAGGTCAGTTTATAAACCAGGTTTAAATAACACTTGATTAAACTGAATTCCGATGAAATATAAATGTGTATTTATTCATTTTCCAGCGGAGTTAAAATCTATTTATATTCGTGTCATGATTCTACATTGATCCCCCTATTGGAAGCTTTAGAACTATTTGATAATAAATGGCCGCCGTACGCAGCAGACGTTAGATTTGAGTTATACGAGGATCAACTCGGTGATCATTGGGTTCGAATACTTTATTGTGATCAGGTTTGTTTGTGATCTTCCTACATGTGTCTATCGCGTGTGTTTATATTAAAGAGAGTGTTTATATTTAAGAGAGTGTTTATATTTAAGGGAGTGTTTATATTTAAGAGAGTGTTTATATTGTAGGTGTTGCCGTTGTCTGGGTCTAACGGTCCATTGTGTCGTTTAGAACAGTTTACTGAACAGATCAGTCACTTAGCGATTAACGCAGCTCAGTATGATCACATGTGTCATCCACATATACCACAGCGCCACATCATGGACAGTAAGTGTACTACTAGATAACCCTCTCTCTCTCTCTCTCTCTCCTCTCTCTCTCTCTCTCTCTCTCTCTCTCTCTCTCTCTCTCTCTCTCTCTCCTCTCTCTCTCTCTCTCTCTCTCTCTCTCTCCTCTCTCTCTCTCTCTCTCTCTCTCTCTCTCTCTCTCTCTCTCTCTCTCTCTCTCTCTCTCTCTCTCTCTCTCTCTCTCTCCTCTCTCTCTCTCTCTCTCTCTCTCTCCTCTCTCTCTCTCTCTCTCTCTCTCTCTCTCTCTCTCTCTCTCTCTCTCTCTCTCTCTCTCTCTCTCTCTCTCTCTCTCTCTCTCTCTCTCTCTCTCTCTCTCTCTCTCTCTCTCTCTCTCTCTCTCTCTCTCTCTCTCTCTCTCTCTCTCTCTCTCTCTCTCTCTCTCTCTCTCTCTCTCTCTCTCTCTCTCTCTCTCTCTCTCTCTCTCTCTCTCTCTCTCTCTCTCTCTCTCTCTCTCTCTCTCTCTCTCTCTCTCTCTCTCTCTCTCTCTCTCTCTCTCTCTCTCTCTCTCTCTCTCTCTCTCTCTCTCTCTCTCTCTCTCTCTCTCTCTCTCTCTCTCTCTCTCTCTCTCTCTCTCTCTCTCTCTCTCTCTCTCTCTCTCTCTCTCTCTCTCTCTCTCTCTCTCTCTCTCTCTCTCTCTCTCTCTCTCTCTCTCTCTCCTCTCTCTCTCTCTCTCTCTCTCTCTCTCTGCTCTCTCTTTGACAAGTCATTTTCTGTTTTTAGATCCTTTCCGTCGATTTTGGGAGAAGAAAGAAATAAAGATGGCGCCGGTGTCTTAACGTTAGTGAGTAGATGATGACTATTTCTTATTGTTACGATGGATTAACCATGGACTAATACTGACTATCGGACTAAACTCAATGTGATATTAATCGTGAATGGACTACTCTAGGCTTTTATTTTATGCTCAGGTTGTATTTTTAAACACGCAGTAACTGTGGTTACCGTAGCGACTCTGTGTCAGTTTGATCCTCTTTTTATTTAAACAATGAATAATAAACTCAGTTTCAACATCGATCAATCATTTATAATTTAAACTTTATTCACGCCGTTAGACTTTTAAAACATCGATAACAGTCGGGTTTGTTTCATGTTTCCACGGTTACGATCATTGATAACGCTGACATTAATAATAAAAGTCCATAAAAAATAACGATAAAAGCATAACCGGATGCTTACTGCGGCGAGTGGGTTAGGTGGGGATTATCAAATCCTTAATAAGTGACTTTACAAATAAAAGGACTGTTTGGAATATTGATATCGGACCATTTAATATTGATGATGTAATATCCTGGTTGAGTAACGACGTACAGGATCTCGTATAGATTATCACCCGTGTATGTTACAGTTGTCTCGGTAACCGTATGACGTCTCGGACCTTCGATACAAACCGTTAATAAACCGTTTCCAGCGTTCTGTGAATTCACCTGCAACAATAATTCAAACTTGTTTTACAACAATTACAACCCTTTAATCCGTTTCTACGGTTAAAACTAACCTGGAAATTATTAATACAGTTCACTAATCCATAGCTTAATCCGCAACCGAATGCTGTACATCGTCTAGGATTAATTAATCCGGGAACAATTTCATCATCGCTCTCATCATTACTCTCATCATACTCCGGAAATAATACGTCCTCACTTGCCAGATTATTGAAGAGCCATTCTGTAATCTCTGCTGGACTCGCAGAGGGCGCTGTTATCTCTGCTGGACTCGCAGAGGGCGCTGTTATCTCTGCCGGACGCACAGAGGGCACTGTTATCTCTGCTGGACGCACAGAGGGCGCTGTTATCTCTGCTGGACTCGCAGAGGGCGCTGTTATCTCTGCTGGACGCACAGACTCTGTGACAGAGGGCGCTGTTATCTCTGCTGGACTCGCAGAGGGCGCTGTTATCTCTGCTGGACGCACAGACTCTGTGACAGAGGGCGCTGTTATCTCTGCTGGACTCGCAGAGGGCGCTGTTATCTCTGCTGGACTCGCAGAGGGTGCTGTTATCTCTGCTGGATGCACAGACTCTGTGACAGAGGGCGCTGTTATCTTTGCTGGACTCGCAGAGGGCGCTGTTATCTCTGCCGGACGCACAGAGGGCGCTGTTATCTCTGAGGACGGATATTTGGAATGTAAAGAAGTTTGTTGATCTACTGTTACGCCATCTATTAGCACATTACAGAATGATACATCTTTTGCCGGATTATTCTGGTTTTCATGGTCTGAGTACGTTGCCATGGTGATTGAATTGTTTAAACAGCTGTGATTGTTGTTAATTGAGTTTATATTACTGAAAGAATTCAATTCATTCAGGAAATCAATTCGATCAGATTTTTTAATTCCAAAACTACAATAATTTTCCTCTAAACTCTGGATGCTTGTTTTACCAGACACTAGAGTCCTGTTATCAGGCAGGGACTCCTGACACTGGTCTAATAGGTTACAATCAGTCCTGTTATCAGGCAGGGACTCCTGACACTGGTCTAATAGGTTACCATCAGTCCTGTTATCAGGCAGGGACTCTTCAGACTGGTCTAAGAGTTTAAGTGGAGTCCTGTGAGGAGTCATTGACTCTGCTGATCTGATCCAACGATGGGAATATTCTGCACTGTTGTAATGTGTAGCTGCTGTTGTCATGGATACACATTCGGTGCATAATTCTGATTGGTCGAATAAACGTAAATATTTCTGTCGATTCTCTGAATAATTCACACATTCACATAAAATAATACTGTTCATATCACAGACACTAGAGGGCGCTGCTGGCGAGAGGTCATTGAATTCTCTATCAGTAGGGGAGGCTGGTTCATTGAATTCTCTGTCGGTAGAGGGCGCTGTTGAGTCTAAATATGGTATATACTGTAAAGTGATAGTACGCCGTTCACCCCCTTTTATAATGGGACGATCCATTTCGACTTTAGTATTCTGAGGTGTTAGGCCCGGTCTATTTATAAAACTAGGGTTAGTTTTGTGTTCTACAATACTGTCCATTTGTTGTATGGATGATTTAGAGTCGGATTCATAGATGGCGCTAGAAAAACTATAGTCACATGACGACCTACTTGTTGAACGACTCTGCGATCGCCGTTGGTAACGGTGATATGATAATTTCTTCGCGAATAAAACTATTTTTCGATGACGAAGTTTACTGTGATCCATTCTGGAAATACTGCCATAGAATTGTCTTAATTCAGCAGCTGATGTTTTATATTTGAATTTCTTCTTCTCCGTCGTTGGACTTTCATTGGTCAGTTTCTGATCTAGCGGTATACAGCGCCCTCTATACCGCTGTCTGGACACTACACGATGTCCAGATATGTATTGTGTTTTTGGTCGTTCCCATGTTCCTAATGTATAGAGGGCGCCTTCGTCAATTATCATTGAATCTCCCGTATCTATTGTAGACTGTCTAGCAGGATCTGTCAGACTGGCAGGATCTGTCAGACTGGCAGGATCTGTCAGACTGGCAGGATCTGTCAGACTGACAGGATCTGTCTGACTGGCAGGATCTGTCAGACTGGCAGGATCTGTCAGACTGGCAGGATCTGTCAGACTGGCAGGATCCGTCTGACTGGCAGGATCTGTCTGACTGGCAGGATCTGTCAGACTGGCAGGATCTGTCAGACTGGCAGGATCTGTCTGACTGGCAGGCAATGGCTGTTGAGCAGAATCAGTCTGATTAGCAGGCTCACTCAGTCTAGCAGGATCTGTCTGACTGGCAGGATCTGTCTGACTGGCAGGATCTGTCAGTCTAGCAGGATCTGGCTTACTGGCAGGATCTGTCTGACTGGCAGGATCTGTCTGACTGGCAGGATCTGTCAGTCTAGCAGGATCTGTCTGACTGGCAGGATCTGTCAGTCTAGCAGGATCTGTCTGACTGGCAGGATCTGTCTGACTGGCAGGATCTGTCTGATTGGCAGGATCTGTCAGTCTAGCAGGATCTGTCTGACTGTCTGTGGAATCATTTTGCGCTTCATCTAAAACTTCAGTCCATGATTGAAATTGCGTTGTTGCTTGGATACTGGTTTGTTTAACAATCGAGTCAGTTATCGGGTATCGTCTACGTCGGATGCTGATTGGATGATTCCAGTTGGTCGTCATTTTAATTTCCTGATTGTTACATTGCGTTGATTTACAATCAGTATCCGATGGATACATATATAACAATGATGTGTCGTCGATGGTAACCGGACCCTGACGGATCAGTGAACTCCTCCGTGAACTCGTAACCGATGACATTTTATCGTCCGTTACCTCGTGAATCGTGTTACGTTTTTCTGAATTTAATTTTTTCAATCGTTCCTCCAACAATACGGTTTCTGCTGCGGTCATCGTATCGTCGTCACGGTGATCTATTGTCCGCATCAGACGGAATTCCGGAGGTAACGACCTTGAACTGCACAACGATTTCTTCAGTTTTGAAAGTTTAACTCTTTGTTTCGACGTTTTATTTTCGTCCTCATTTTTATGTTGCCAGTTTTTCACTTTTTCGATAATTTCGACTTGTTCGTTGTGAAGCGCCCCCTGGTGGTCGAAACCGTCACTATCCGAACTACTGAGATTAACGGCTTTTTGAGTGATGTACATACAACTCTTACGTAAACTGTCTGATTGTAAAACTTTTAACGCTGGATCTGAATTTATACGTTTTGCTGCTGTGTGAATTTTAGGAGTTTTTTCTGTTTCATCAAATGTTTGAGATTTTTGTAATTTTGTTTCTTTCAAGGGCAAACTCTCCTCTCGCAGTGGTGAGATTAGACTGCCCCCTGGTGGCTGTAAGGTTGAACTCTCCTCTCGCAGTGGTGAGATTAGACTGCCCCCTGGTGGCTGTAAGGTTGAACTCTCCTCTCTCAGTGGTTCTGTTGAACTCTCCTCTCTCAGTGGTGAGATTAGACTGCCCCCTGGTGGCTGTAAGGTTGAACTCTCCTCTCGCAGTGGTGAGATTAGACTGCCCCCTGGTGGCTGTAAGGTTGAACTCTCCTCTCGCAGTGGTGAGATTAGACTGCCCCCTGGTGGCTGTAAGGTTGAACTCTCCTCTCTCAGTGGTGAGATTAGACTGCCCCCTGGTGGCTGTAAGGTTGAACTCTCCTCTCTCAGTGGTTCTGTTGAACTCTCCTCTCTCAGTGGAACTGGGGATCTTGGTCTTATTTCACGGTTGTTCAAGCTATGAGTATCTAACAATGTGATATCGTTGTCTATAGAGTTTGTAGTAGCGCCACCTATATTCAGCGTGTTATAGTCTTGTAATTGGTCGTCAACCGGACGGAAGAAATGCGTTGAATTGAGTTTAGAAATCGGACTGCCACGGTTACCATTAGTTACGATACGAGGAGAGTTTAAATTCTCTTCTATTGTTTCCATGTGATTGTTGGTTTTGTCGTCGATGGTGATATTAGCCGGTAGTTTTTTACGTTTCGGGAATATTATATTTTCTGCGTGCAGTTTATGTATTTTATGATGTATATAAATTTGACGCGCCACTTTCTCTAATAATCCCGATTGTTGTTGTTGCCGTTGGTGATGTTTATTTTCGGCGGTTATTCCCGGGTCGGAATCTTTAGCCTCGTGTAGAATGATCTCTTTACCTCCTGTTGTTATAACACGTTTGAGAATGCGCCTACGAGTGACCGTACCTTGTTTAGTTAAACGTGCCCTCTCGGTGCGCCGTCTATCCGTACTGTCCATACTGTCCGATTCATTCGAATTCCATCCGTTATCATCGGTTAAATACTCGATACTACTAGCGCCACCTATACTCTCCTGACTGGAGTATTCTAACGTAGGTACACTGAGAGTATCTTTTAATCTGGTGTAATTAGCGGATTTACCTACTTTAATCTGGAATGGTGATCCAGGAATATCTAATCCTTCTAGTTGAATGTGTAACTGATGAATTCCGATATTCTGAGGTATAAAACTCACCGATATTAAACCTTTATCTTTACACTGATAATCGAACGGTATTTTAACACTAGATGGCGCTGTCTCGTCGTCGACGCTCGATTGACGTACGAAATGTTGTTCGGTATTTCTCGGTATGTATTGTATTTGGTTGCTAAGGAACGCCGGCTGTACGTCTTCGGGATTTAATAATTTACCCATCTCTCGGTTCGGGAACAAACTAAGAATCTTCTCGCTGAAGAATTCTTGTTTCGGACCGTGAATCTCGATTACGATATCTAACGTCATTTCTTCCATTGTTGCGATCGTAAATTTCGATTGTTTTCCGACGATTCCGACCTTTAAGCCACTCCCCTTTACGATACAGCCGTCAATCATTCGTCGGATGCTTTGTTGACGAGTAATGGGAGGAGTTATGGGCGGAGTTTTCGGAAGAATTTTATGTCGATTTTTGATAATCAATAATAAATTAATTAATTGATTTTCAGTTTTCGGCAGATTACGAGATATATCTTCAGCTTCTATTACATTCTATAAATAAACAAAACAGTAATCCTTTAATCCCTCGAGTTAATCCTTTAATCCCTTCGTACGTTAACCCTTTATACTTACGTTTGGTAAATGAAGATGTTTATGCAGTAGTTTTAAAGCTAGATTCCAGTTATGAACTCTGTGATGAGGTCTGAGTAAGTTATACCTGGGACACGCCCCCGGGCATAACGACTCAATCAACGCGCAGATAGCTATCCCATCATGCCACGCCGTCGTTAAATTGTGCACTCTTATCGTCGGAATTTTTGATCGTATCCATGACAACAATTGTTTCTTTTTGTTCATTTCTGAAAGTCATAAGAAAGATGTCTGTATCGAGTTGCCTAGCAACGACTGAAATTAATCATCGTCTTAATTTACCTGTTTGAAATAACGCGGTGAATCTTTGCCATCTGTTCGGTCGATAATAGAGGGCGCCGTTATCTGTGATATAGTAACCGCCGGTAACAGCAACTCGTCTGGAAGCCGCGCTCGATGTTAAACCGTTGATTATTGATAATCGATTTATAAACATCCAAATAGAGATTAATTTCTGTTTGATGAAATTCCAAATCATTCTCCAATTTATAACACCTGCAATACGTAAAGTACATCTAACCTTCCGATAATGTTTAAACAGTTCTCTGATTGTTCACGTAATCAATGTAGTTACCATGGTAACTGAATTAATCCCGTTCGTTCGTTTATTTTACTCTTCATCGCGTCGTTATTGACACACGATGGTTGCTATAGCAACGATAGACGCTGCTCAGTTTATTATTGAGATTCGATATAATTGAAAATCTCAAAATGCATTCGATAAACCTTGACCCGTTCTCTCTGAGATGTCTCTCGCTGGAACTGCTACCACAAGTTTTATTATCAGTGACGCAGGAAACAATTATCAGTAATTACAGACACTTACACTGGCAGGTGAGCGGACAATTATAGACTGGTTACACACTGGTAATTGATAGACTGGTTCCACGCCCTTCCTGTTAACCATCGAGCTACTGATCTACATATACACATACACCGCCCTGTCACTGTCACACATACACCACCCTGTCACTGTCACACATACACCACCCTGTCACTGTCACACATACACCACCCTGTCACTGTCACACATACACCGCCCTGTCACTGTCACACATACACCACCCTGTCACTGTCACACATACACCGCCCTGTCACTGTCACACATACACCACCCTGTCACTGTCACATATACACCACCCTGTCACTGTCACATATACACCACCCTGTCACTGTCACATATACACCGCCCTGTCACTGTCACACATACACCACCCTGTCACTGTCACACATACACCGCCCTGTCACTGTCACACATACACCACCCTGTCACTGTCACATATACACCACCCTGTCACTGTCACATATACACCGCCCTGTCACTGTCACACATACACCGCCCTGTCACTGTCACACATACACCACCCTGTCACTGTCACACATACACCGCCCTGTCACTGTCACACATACACCACCCTGTCACTGTCACACATACACCACCCTGTCACTGTCACATATACACCGCCCTGTCACTGTCACACATACACCACCCTGTCACACATACACCACCCTGTTACACATGCACCACCCTGTCACTGTCACACATACACCGCCCTGTCACTGTCACACATACACCACCCTGTCACTGTCACATATACACCGCCCTGTCACTGTCACACATACACCACCCTGTCACACATACACCACCCTGTCACACATGCACCACCCTGTCACTGTCACACATACACCGCCCTGTCACTGTCACACATACACCACCCTGTCACTGTCACACATACACCGCCCTGTCGCTGTCACACATACACCACCCTGTCACACATACACCACCCTGTCACACATGCACCACCCTGTCACTGTCACACATACACCGCCCTGTCACACATACACCGCCCTGTCACACATGCACCACCCTGTCACTGTCACACATACACCACCCTGTCACTGTCACATATACACCGCCCTGTCACTGTCACACATACACCACCCTGTCACTGTCACACATACACCACCCTGTCACTGTCACACATACACCACCCCATCGTCTTATCATGTCTTACCATCTTTTGTATATAGCGTCCATTTTTCCCGTTGCCGTGGAAACTGTTTGGTTTTCACCATAACTTTTAAATCCTAGTACACTGATGCATTGTGGTTCCTTTTTATAAATCATTTCTAAAAAGAATTAAATCATCACAGTTAGGGCTGGTGACCGACTGGTGACCGACCGGTGACCGGTCAGCAACTGGTCAGTGACTGGTCAGCGATGGCTATTAGATACTTTATAAAAACTCACCTGTCACAGCAGCAGCAGCAGCAGCAGCAGCAGCAGCATCTCTAGTGTATTACATGATACAGTGTATGTGGTGATGCTGTGTTGCTGCTACAGGAGCAACTGATAGATTTATGGGCGTGGTTCAACTAACTTCAATCTATCACTCTCTCTCTCTCTCTCTCTCTCTCTCTATCTCTCTATCTCACTGCTGCTGCTGCTGCTGCTGCTGCTGCTGCTGCTGCTGCTGCTGCTGCTGCTGCTGCTGCTGCTGCTGCTGCTGCTGCTGCTGCTGTTGCTACTGCTGCTGCTGCTGCTGCTGCTATAATTGACGGTTGTTTTATGATAAATGATGACATTATTTTTCCTGATATAAATATTTCCGTTCACATATTTTATTGACATTCAATAATGATTAATATCAACTCGCCTGCCAGGGTAGGCTTTATTCATTATTTGATATCTCAATGATGTCCGATATCGATATATCAGAATTATAGTGTTGACTGATATTTGATATCTCATAAACACTGATGAGCAGCTGTTAGTAAACTGGTTGTCCCTCCTCTCTGTTACTCACCTGGTTATATCAATACCTTCAAACACCTGTCACACGTTGATGCCTGCCTCAATTCTGTGTCATACACTTGTTATATCATTAAACCCGGTTAATTATAAATATCTCATTAGTGATTTGTCAATTAGTCCCAATATCTGAGAGCCGCTGTCTTCCGTCCCCTGGCGAGTGAGGATTGAGAGCGTTCACACGACAGCAGTACTCGATCAGCCCCTGGCAAGCGAGGATTCTTACTAAGTAAACTTTCACATGTGTTTGTGTGTGAGTGAACGTTCCTATACAGCACATTGTAGGATCAGATTTATTCATTCTCTCTCTCTCTCTCAATCAGCCGTAAGTATTCATTCATTACCGATTCATGCTATTGAAAACAATTATAACTATGTAATAGAATTTAGTTGATTGTATCGACATATAGGTGGCGTTAACGATGAAATTAAGATGTTTAATGGGTGTTTTAACGCTAGTGAAGTTATTATTAGCTGACGGACCGGCCGGACCTGACATCGCGTCTAATAAATATCTAGGTCAGTCTCTATCGCTTCTAATAAATATCTAGGTCAGTCTCCATCACTTCTAATGAATATCTAGGTCAGTCTCTATCGCTTCTAATAAATATCTAGGTCAGTCTCCATCACTTCTAATGAATATCTAGGTCAGTCTCTATCATTTCTAATGAATATCTAGGTCAGTCTCTATCATTTCTAATCAATATCTAGGTCAGTCTCTATCATTTCTAATGAATATCTAGGTCAGTCTCTATCATTTCTAATGAATATCTAGGTCAGTCTCTATCATTTCTAATCAATATCTAGGTCAGTCTCTATCATTTCTAATGAATATCTAGGTCAGTCTCTATCATTTCTAATCAATATCTAGGTCAGTCTCTATCATTTCTAATGCATATCTAGGTCAGTCTCTATCATTTCTAATCAATATCTAGGTCAGTCTCTATCATTTCTAATCAATATCTAGGTCAGTCTCTATCATTTCTAATGAATATCTAGGTCAGTCTCTATCATTTCTAATCAATATTTAAGTCAGTCTATTTCTGTCTCAATTCATCTGAACTCCTGTGGCAAGTGACCTGTTATAATGATTAATTTCTTATTTTATTTTTCTCAGATTTATCAGACAGTAACAATAGAACTTGTCCTGAAGTAAAGAACTCCCAGTGTAAACCAGAAGATAAAAACGATTATTGTTTTAGCGATGATGATTGTTGTCGTCATGGTGACAAGTGTTGTAGTGACGGATGTAGATTTCAGTGCACTCCTATCGAGGAATTAGACCTGGTAAATCGTAAGTATTCACTGCCCCCTAGTTGACAATTATGGCAGCTGATATAGTTGTAATTGTATATTTCAGGGTATAGTAAATGCCTGCGGATTTCATAGTTATAGCGCCCCCTAGTGTTATAAGTGTGATATATATTTCAGGGTATAGTGAATGCCCGCGGATTTCAGTAGTTGTAGCGCCCCCTAGTGTTATAAGTGTGATATATATTTCAGGGTATAGTGAATGTCCGCGGATTTCAGTCAGTTTTAGACCCGGACACGAATGCAGTAAAGATGAATCCTTCGATATATGTAGGAGTAATTCCGATTGTTGTCGCCAGGGGGATCGATGTTGTTTTAATGGATGCCGATATCAGTGTATCCCTCACGAGGAACTCGTCACTCAATGTACGTATTATCGAATATATTTTGTTAAAAGTTTCATGGAATGAAATTGATATAATGATTATAATTTCTAGTTTGTCAGATGAATGGAAGTTACTATCAGACAGGAGATACAATGGTTGTAAGTTGTGACTGGAATTGTATCTGTTCACACGACGGTAATCCTGTCAATTGTACCCGAATAAAAGCTGAAATCGGTTGCCATGAACCGCAATGTCCGACGATATTCAACAAAAAACGTTGTTTATCGTGGTTAAACGGTCGCTATAGCGACAATGACGTCGTTACGTGCGAATCGGATAAAAACTGTTCGGAAAGTTCGAAATGTTGTTCAAACGGCTGCGAAAATATCTGCACTAAACACGAAGATTTAATCATACACTGTAAGTTTATATACTGGAGCAGGGGGAGAGAGGGGTGAGTGGGGAGAGGGGGGAGTGGGGAGCAGGAAGGGAGAGTGGGGAGTAAGGAGAGAGGGGAGTAGGAAGGAGAGAGAGGGGAGTGGGGAGAGAGAGAGGGGAGTTGGGGATGTTTGGGCTAATCAGCTAACAGTCAATTGTGTCTATAGTCTGTTACAGCGATGGTGTATTTTATCAGCCCGGAGATGAGTTCATTGTTGATTGTCATTTGTGTCGTTGTGGTAAAAATGGAACTCCTGAAAACTGCACCCCTGATAACTGTGAAGTGGTGAGTCTCACCCCCCCACCCCACCCCCGCCAGTCTAACTACCATTCCTATAGTTACTGATTGTTATATTTCTTTCAGGTTGCCGGTGAAACGTTCAATTTTAAAAGTTCAGATTTAAAAAAAGAAGATGATGAAAAAAAAGTTTTATCTTTAAATGAACTGAAACCATGAAAACTGCAGAACGGAGTGTAACAAACAGAAATAAATATTCATATCGTTAACACGATATTAGTTTAAGATTATTGTTGAGATTTGAGATATTATAGAATACGTTTAATCCTGTTCTGAGATAAGGTAAGTTATCTGATAGAGGTCAAGAGGGGTCACCTGACCTGTAAATATACTGGTCACTGGTTATCTGTATGAGTTGACTCGTGAATCACACTGTATTCAATATGGGCGTCATAGTAACTACTCGCAGGTAAATCTTTTCTGAATTACCGTTAATCTTCATTATTGCTTAGCGACGATATTTTTATAACTGTTACTGTTTTCGATTGTTGTCTAGATTAAGACGATGGAGTCTTATTGGTGTTCTATTACTGTTTACGACGGTGCTGCCATCTATTGCTCAATGGGATACATCCGTCTGTAATAAACCATCGGAATCGACGGGAGGTAAGTCATTCGTCTCCATAGCGACTGTAAGTAAGACGTGTTACCTGTAGTAACAACAGTTGTAACGGGTTTGATTGTTGTAGGTCCGGTTTACCCCGATATCCCGACCCAATTTTCCGCTTCCGTAGAAGGTAATTTTGGGGATTACACGATTTCGATGAGAGAAGTTTACGATCAACCGGGCAACCGTGCTGCCATCTCTATGAAAAAACCGGAACTATCTGCAGCAGTTGATATGATATTTAACTATAACACGAGTGAATTCTTCGCTGTTTTTCACGATGAACGTAAGTTTAGAATTATCTGAATTCATCTATGGTTTATAGATAGCTTTAAATCAATAATAATTATTGATTATTTTTACAGCTACGACGACGTGTTCTGTGTCCGATATTCAGGACAGTCCGTTTAAATTTCTGTTCGGTTTCGTCTTAAAAAATGGGAAACCTTCGATTTTAACAGCAGCAAATGTGTTAAAATTCACTGGAGATTTCCCACAGCAGTTTATCGGTAACGATACCGTAAGTAGAAACTTTTAAAGATGGCCACTATGGCAGCTGTATTGAGATTTTAAAGATGACCACTATGGCAGGGTTTCTGTAATTATAGGTTCGAGGGATTGCTGTGAATCATTGGAGATCGTGTGCTTATGATGAAGATACCATGGCAACCACAAAGATTGATTGGTATTGGTCCGGTAAGATTGAAATAAAAACCTTCCCGAAATAAACCCATAAATATCGGGATTCAGCATCGCTAACTCGTTTTAACAGATCCAGTATCATGGCAACCATCAATCGGTGAGGGAATGTCAGTGCCCGTTAGATGTGTAGTCGAGGGTAAAATCAGAGTCGACGCCACCTATAGTCGACCATTCAAAACGGTTTACGATTATTTCAACTTTCAACCAATGATAGACGAGGAAAATCTGAATATGTTTTTAGTAAGTTAATACATTGTTGAGTTTGGGATGAACTAATTACCGAAAGAGTTGAAATGTTTTTATTTCCTCCTCAGACACCGAGAGGCGTTCAGTGCGTCGGACGTAAATTCACTAAACCGATGTTTAAACCTCCTTCAGCGTTCTCGATGTCAGTCGAGGAATTACAGATTAATCTACAATACATCGATACTAAACGCGTAAGTGTCAATCAGTCGAGGGGGCGGGGTCTCTGTATTAAAGGGAGGAGTTTATCGATGAATATTTAATTACAGGAGAGATTTGACAGTAAAGCGAAGCTGTTTCGTATTGATTATATGCCGACACCTCTCAGTAATTCACCTTATGGAATGACACAACTTACTGAAATACATGACTACAATACTGGTTAGTATTCACAGGGGGGCGTGGCTTCTGTATATAGGGGGTGTGGCTTCTGTGAACATAGGGGGTGTGGCTCCTGAACTCAAAGCTCCCAACATTTAACAGTTTTGATGAAATGCACGAATTTGTTAAATTGTAGGCGTGGCTTATGTAATGGATCCTATGATTGGCAACTGTACAGTGAATAAAATAGCCAGTAATAATCCAGATGCGGAATCCGTCCAATCAAATCCGAGTTTAGTTCGTATCAGAACGGCTGAGGAATTCTTCTATACTGATCACACTGAATATACGTATGAAGGAGTGGTAAGTGTTTATTAGTTATAAACACGGTATAAATGTAACCGTGTTTAGTTAATGTATTTATATTTACAGCGTATGGTTCGTGGAGTACCGTGCGATATATTAGTTATAAACACGGTATAAATGTAACCGTGTTTAGTTAATGTAATTATATTTACAGCGTATGGTTCGTGGAGTACCGTGCGATATATTAGTTATAAACACGGTATAAATGTAAACGTGTTTAGATAATGTATTTATATTTACAGCGTATGGTTCGTGGAGTACCGTGCGATATATTAGTTATAAACACGGTATAAATGTAACCGTGTTTAGTTAATGTATTTATATTTACAGCGTATGGTTCGCGGAGTACCGTGCGATGTATTAGTTATAAACACGGTATAAATGTAACCGTGTTTAGTTAATGTATTTATATTTACAGCGTATGGTTCGTGGAGTACCGTGCGATGTATTAGTTATAAACACGGTATAAATGTAACCGTGTTTAGTTAATGTATTTATATTTACAGCGTATGGTTCGTGGAGTACCGTGTGATGTATTTATCGCGACTAGAACCGATTTCCCGAAAGGAATTTCTGATTTAATAAACGTCACGTCTACGTTTGAATGGTTTATCTCTACGGTAATCGATCAACAATCTATTCTAATCTGATACTAATCGTCGATATATATCTATATATTTGGATTATTATTTAATTGTAGAAAGATTATACGTTTGGGGAAGAGAGTAAAATAGAATCAGGAATACCGATGAGATTACAGATTACTACTCCAGATGTAAGTATGCCTGTCTATATCAGCTGCTGTTGAATATTGATTATTACTCCTCGTATGTTTGATATTAATTACAGATGCCGTTTAACTATATTTATGAGATATTTGATTTCGATACCGATCAACCTTCATTGTTCTCATATGACGTATCTCAGTGTTACACCGCTAGAAATAGACGCCATTTTGAATTTGCGTTGCCGGGAGATTTTAACAATGTTGTGTCGGTGAATAAATTATTGTTCCGATATTCAGTTTTAGCGAGTTTAACTGGAACGATGGCAGTTACTCCTGTTAGAATCAGCAATTTACAGGTATGTCATTTCTGTGTTAGCTTCTGTGAGTTGTTCATTTCTGTGAGTGGTTTATTTCTGTGAGTCGTTCATTTCTGTGAATTGTTCATTTCTGTGAGTTGTTCAATTCTGTGAATTGTTCATTTCTGTGAGTTGTTTATTTCTGTGAGTTGTTCAATTCTGTGAATTGTTCATTTCTGTGAGTTGTTCAATTCTGCGAGTTATTTCTGCGAGTTGTTTATTTCTGCCAGTTGTGTATTTCTGAGTGGTTTATTTCTGTGAGTTGTTTATTTCTGCCAGTTGTGTATTTCTGTGAGTGGTTTATTTCTGTGAGTTGTCTTGCAGGTTGATTTTGATGAGTCTAATATACTAGTGACATTCACACTGTTAGATACGGCTCCTATTAAGGGCGATACTCAGATGGAAGTTAAAGAGACTCCACTCGACCTTGCAGCTCAATTACTTAACCAAACTATCAATCAACGCGAGTTCAAGGTCATTATGATTGTTGATACAACAGATGATGTAAGTTTTCCATCAGCCAATCGGAATTGTTTTATTTTCTAGCTGGTAGCTGTTTGAACCAATCAGAATCGTTTTATTTTTAGCCTGTTGTTTTGACCGCAAAGCCGTACTCCGTTAAAGAGGTTATAAGAGAGGTTGTACCGGTTGTCATGGAAACAGGATATACAGCGGGTATGTATGATTTTTTTATTTGAGGTGTTACCATGGTAACAATTCAACTGAAGTCAAACGTACATTGTTATTTACAGGTTCAATGGCTGGTTTGGCAATAGCGATGACTTTAGTTGGATTGTTGGGTGGTATCCTAGCAGCCTGGTTCTATCTTAGATAGGTATAAAGTCGTCCTATCGGCTAAAGTTATTTGAAGGTTACGGACTCTCAGTGTGTATCGATTATTTCAGGTATGATGGCTCTATGCGCCGTATTGACTACAGTACTAGGATTCCTAATAGGTGGCGCTGTCGTCTATGTGATGTATAGAATAAGAGGTGATTTACCGACTGGAACGTCTGCGTTCTTACCTAAAAGACTTAATACTCCCGCTTAATCCAGGATCATCTCTCCGTCCGATATCCTGCATTAATCCCGGAGTAGACAGCACGGCCGTTGCTGATCAGTCTTGATTTTAACCCAATTTAATTTTCTAATTTTTACTGTTAAGAATCAGGAAAAATTCAACAATTAAAAAACTTATTTCACATTTTGCGAAGTTTTGTTTTTGTCGCCGATTCACGAGGAATGAAATTAGAATCCAATAATTCAAAAATTGCTTCAATTGTTTCGTGTCGAACTTGAAAATGAGATCTGTTTCGTCTCACAGATTTTCTCTTTGGTTTGAACTGTTTACATCATCAGCAATGAATGGCACTAGTGTCCTCACCACCTCGCTACAACACTGAGGTTTTCCTTTAAAGTTTAAAAAGAAAATCATTTAAAACATGAATTTCCTCAGTTTTTCCCCATCTGGACGTGTTTTATCATTTATAGACAGGTATTTTGTATGAGGAATGCATTGCTGAAAGATATCTAATGTCATATCATTGCTTTGTGACTAGAACAAGATTAATTAATTAATATAATATATCAATTATTATGAATGCCAAGCGGTGCGAGCAGAAGGTAAAATTCAGGTGGAATTCGTTAGAAAAAACTTCATTTTATTCATTAATTCTATTATCGAACAGTTGGAGAAGTTTATGAGACCATTTCGAGTTTTATTAGAATAAGTCTGGAAAAGCTGATAGTGTTTCTGTTCACCGTCGATATAGTGGTGGCAGCACCGTACGGTAAAAAGGCTATATCACTACTTTTCAGATAGTGTTACCAATCACCGCTGTGAGCGAGGGCAGCACCGTACGGTAAAATTGCACTTAGGCGACATCGGTATGCGAGGTAGCCGCCAACTCAGAATTAGTGGCAGCACCGTACGGTACAATGTAATATCGGAGTGAAATTTTGTTTTACATCTCTATATTGTTTTTATTTCATGTGTAATGGGATTGAAAATAAACAAAAAGAATATTAGAATCAAATTAAGCTAATTTGTATGTCGTTTGGTAATTAGTTCACCCGATATCCACAGTCAGTGAGGGCAGCACAATACGGTCTAATTAGCCTAGGTATGCGAGGTTTCTAGACGCGCGACTCGCAGATTATGTGGGATTTCCGCGGTTTTATTTCTTGCCGTTTTTACCGAATTTATTCGTTATAAATGTTGATTTCGGAGCGATTTAGATGTTTAAAGAAGAAATATGAACGATATTATCTAGAAGTCGAGTAAATAGATCGATTTCAGTGAATATTTCCGCCGAATTATTCAAAATATCGCCTTGAAGTGACCAATTCAATTCAATCGTAAATAATTGTGAGTTTATTAGCTTACCAGAAACTGTACAGCATTGAGTGTTTTGTGGCGGGTCAGAAGAGCGCGGACAACTCTTAATTAATTATTAACTCATTGACTCAAATTTTAGTTAGGCTGATAAACTGAAAAAATAGTTAAAGGCAAAAGTTAAAACAATAAAAAATCTTATTTCTTGTGCATACCCACATTTATAAATATTGTAATTTGTGTAAATACAACAACACAAATTATCAATTTAATTCCAACTGGTGACATCTTTGAAAACTCCTGTAATTATAAACAAAGTTAATTCTGGTAAATTTACTGCGATAGTGCACTAACTGAGACTGAGCTAGACTCGAATTCTTCTGACTGAATTATGACTTTAAACACAAATCAATAGGTCATCAACAATTGAATATTAATTTAATTTACAAAATGTGACTAGGAATTATTAGCTTCATTGATTGTATTTGATACAGGTACGAGCATTAATACATTGAGTAATTGTGTGCGTGGTTATAACTGAATTTCTTCTTGAGAAAAGAGATGTTTGTAGATGTCTGAAACCATGTGATAGTTACTAGAATTAATGGGTTTTTAGTTAATTGATCAATTTCTATCTAAAAATTGATTTAATATTTCATATCAGCTGTTAAAAAGACATCAACAGGTCAATTTGAAGGGGCTAAAAGCATAAAATCCTGGATTTCTCTTGTTTGGCACTTCAATCCAAAAACTAATTTTCTTAGATTTTTGCAATTTTTGGCGAAAAAATCGAATCTCTTCGATTTGCTTGAAATTTTATTCCTTACTATTTTAAGGGATGCGGATTGCAAATCTGCAATCAGATTTTAAATATCTCGAAAGATCTTGGGTCCAAGGCCTTTTGAAAATCTAGGGGGTCCCCCCAAAAAATTCGAATTTCTCATTTTTTGGGCCTCGGATCCAAAAACTAACTTCATTTTCATGATCAGCACCCCAAAAAACATGTCTGTAGTAAATTTGATTGAGATTGGGCAAAAAAAAAATTGTGACTTTGTACCCCATTTTTGGGGTGCATGTTTCGGGCATTAAAACCCTTATTTGCCCATGAAGATGAATTCCGATTCAAAATCTGATTACAGATCCGGAATCTACACCTCGGAATACATCTTCCTACCAAGTTTCGAAGGAATCAGAGAAAAAAAATTTTTCGCCCAAAAAAAACTCCTGGACTAACACCTTAGATTTTTGCCGTTTTTGGCCAAAAAATCGAATCTCTTCGATTTGCTTAAAATTTTAGTCCTTACTATTTTCAGGGGTGCTGATTCCAAATCTGCAATCAGATTTCGAATATCTCGAAAACTCTGGGGCCCAGGGCCTTTTGAAAATTTAGGGGGTACCCCTAAGAATTCAAATTTCTCATTTTTGGTGCTTCAGATCCTAAAAATTCTTTCAGATTTGTGATCAGCACCCCAGAATACATGTCTACGCTAAATTTCATCGAAATCGGAGACAAAAAATATTTGACCCCTAACCCTCATTTTGGGGGTACCTTAGATTGCCATTTCTCTGATACACCGGTAACTAGACTTAACTCTAACTCTAACTCACATTTATAAAGTTAATGTATATTTTTTAGGATGTTTGTCATCAATATGGTGGAACTATTGACGGATGTTATGATGGTCACTGGTCTACCTACAATCAGTAGAGAATTGATTTGAACATTATACAGACATTGATGCAGTGGAGCAGATGGTGCAAGATGAACCAGGACGAACCCAGATAAACTAAGATGAACCAGGACGAACCCAGATAAACCAAGATGAACCCAGATAAACCAAGATGAACCAAGTAGAGCCGTGACTTATGGAAGAAATGCTAGAAATTAATGTCTCATTTTAATAGTTATCAATAGGTACGTAGGCAATCGAGGCTGGAGACATGCTAGTTCATAGGGATAGGGATTTCTGAGACACACTATCTCTATTCTTAAGCCTACTTACTCTGTGAAACTCCCTGATCCTACTCCCTCTATACATAAACCCTGCTCCCTCTCTCTATCAATCCCTAGCTTAGTGTCTAGAATGATGTTACAATGTTTGCGATGTTATTATATTGTAGATAACAATGATCTGTACGTGTGGGGTAGAAATAAACATGGCTCCTTAGGTTTAGGAAACATGGACGATCAATTCTTTCCGTTTAAGGTAAGTCTCGATTTCTCTAGATTTAAAACACTCCTAAAACATCACTCACTCCATATTTTGGAAAGAAATTTAATTTCAAGTTTATTTCTCCACGACGGTTCAGAGTTGTTGAGTTAGGAACAGACTCTACTGTACTGTAATAACATAACGCACCAGAAACATGTGTGAAACTGATGCGTCATAAATCTGATGTCTGATATTGTAAATCTGATTTCAGGTTTCGATTCCTGGGTTAGTTCAGTCAGTTCATTGCGGCGTTGATCACATGTTTGCTTTATGCAAGACTTTAGTCTGATATTTAACTCTGATGCATGATACATTTTTGACTGAAATGAATAAATTTATCTATAAATTATTCACTAATTTTGTGGTGGTTGTTACTGAATTTTTTTTCTGGTTTCGTCTTTACACAGATTTGTGGTAAACGAGGTTCAACTGAAGTTTTTTCAGTTTTTGGCGCAAATTTGTAGTTGGTTTCATAAGGGAGAGTTTGATTTTAACCCGGACCAAGAAGGGTCGACCTAAATAGGATGTTAAATGGTTCATGAGCTGCAACGTTGATGGTACGGTTGGTTAAATGCACAATTATTTGAGAATAAAATTTAATTTGCTTCAATTTCTCCCTGTGGCATGTGAGTCTGCCGCTTTACCGGATGCTAATACATTCCGCGAACAAAGGAGTTCCATCAAAAATGGCTTGAAAATCGTTTTAAAAATGAGATCCTCTTAGATGAAGCTTAAAAGTTGATAGAACAATTAATAAACAACGAAATCGAGTTAAATAATGAACGAAATCCGGCGAAGAAAATATCCATATTGCTCGCATGCCACAGTATGATAGTGAGGTTAAGCTAAATCTCAACTGTACAGTGCTGCCCCTATGAATAACGATAGCGGAATTTCTGTGAACTAAAATAGCGGCGCATATTTACCGCTGGAATATACATCTCATTATTACGTACAATACGGACAACTGTGTCGCCTAATTCTGATTAAATATGATACTATGAATATGTTATAATTTTTGAATGATATTTCCTTACTTTTTAGGTAACAATATTCAATTTTTTTTAGCTAAAATTCACTTCACATCAATTAATTAGTATTTATATACAGAATAAATTATTCATTTACATTTTTGAATGATCATTTATCATCTGAATAAACAAAATCTCCATATCTTCCTTCGATATTATTTTAGTTGCGTGCAAATAAGCGGAGAACATACAAACACCTGTCGCTCTCTGCCAGACGATACTAGAAATATCCCGATTCAAATATACTCTTTTAAGGTTAATTCTTTTATAGAAAAATTGTTTGGTTCAATTGTTTCAGGGCAGCTAAAGATTTTGAGAATTTTCTTAGGAATCCGGCCCGCATATCGGTAATTAGTTCGTCCATGACTACCGTTCAAAGACTTTGGCAAGCGAGTATCATATTAGTTCACGTTTTCCCCGCTTTCGTTATACATAGGGGCAGCACAAGACGGTCGATATGGAAATTGCGCACGGTGGAGCGCGCTCAATTCTCACTTTATTTACAGTGAAACTAAGTCTCTCAAATTGATAAAGACTTAAAAGCCGCAATGATTCTAAATGTACGAATTTTTGATATTGGTTAAAAAGATAAGAATTCATGAGATTTTGTGCCCTCAACATCCGGACACTAGGCCACCCGTACTAATGTCTATTTCAACCTGACTTGAGAGCATTCCTGGTAGCCTAGCTCGCTCATTTTTGATAGTACATACCTGATAAAGGTCTTATTAGGACCAGAAAGGACTGGCAGTCGACCTAAATCATCAGTTTTTAATCCATTTGAAACTGTTTTGAAGGATATGCAAAAAGTCTTCACTGAAAGGGGTTAAATGAAGAGAAGTGACTCCATGATTTGAAAGTTTAACAATATGAATATGTCTCCATGCCTACCATTACCAACTGTAGTTTGGTGTGTAGGCATGGAAACATATTGTTAAACTTTCAAATCATGGAGTCTATTTATTTGATTTAACCCCTTTCTGTGAAGACTTTTTGCATATCCTTCAAAACAGTTTCAAATGGATTAAAAAATGATGATTTAGGTCGACTGCCAGTCCTTTCTGGTCCTATTAAGACCTTTATCAGGTCATCATTACTAATCGTTGGTGGTAAGCTTTAATGGGATGGGCTTATACCAACTTGTGTGGTATGTGAAAATATCCGATCGTGAAACTAAACCACAGACAGGTTACTGACTATAGGCCGTTCTGAGCCGTGTGTTGCGCGGAGTTTCACAAATCTTGATGAGCTGTTGTTACAATTCCTGTTAATTCCTCCTCTTTTCCACATGTTCAGCAGGTTACCGCCACCAGCTGACTGTCGACCAGTTTCACTGTCGGTTTTCTCCCAGCACAGTGGCTCGTTTTGTGTAAAAACAAGAATCTGTTAATCCACAGTGTCTATAGTTATAGTATGTATATATATATATATATATATATATATATTATAAACAAGGATTAACTGATTATAAGCGATGACTTAAGTTAGATTGTTGGGTGGTATCCTAGCAGCCTGGTTCCATCTTAGATAGGTGTAAAGTCGTCCTATCGGCTAAAGCTATTTGAAGGTTGTGGACTCTCAGTGTGTATCGATTATTTCAGGTATGATGGCTCTATGCGCTGTATTGACTACAGTACTAGGATTCCTAATAGGTGGCGCTGTCGTCTATGTGATGTATAGAATAAGAGGTGATTTACCGACTGGAACGTCTGCGTTCTTACCTAAAAGACTTAATACTCCCGCTTAATCCAGGATCATCTCTCCGTCCGATATCCTGCATTAATCCCGGAGTAGACAGCACGGCCGTCGCTGATCAGTCTTGATTTTAACCCAATTTAATTTTCTAATTTTTATTGTTAAGAATCAGGAAAAATTCAACAATTAAAAAACTTATTTCACATTTTGCGAAGTTTTGTTTTTGTCGCCGATTCACGAGGAATGAAATTAGAATCCAATAATTCAAAAATTGTTTCAATTGTTTCGTGTCGAACTTGAAAATGAGATCTGTTTAGTCTCACAGATTTTCTCTTTGGTTTGAACTGTTTACATCATCAGCAATGAATGGTACTAGTGTCCTCACCACCTCGCTACAACACTGAGGTTTTTTCAGTTAAAACATGAATTTCCCCAGTTTTTCCCCATCTGGACGTGTTTTATCATTTATAGACAGGTATTTTGTATGAGGAATGCATTGCTGAAAGATATCTAATGTCATATCATTGCTTTGTGACTAGAACAAGATTAATTAATATAATATATCGATTATTATGAATGCCAAGCGGTGCGAGCAGAGGCGAAAATTCAGGTGGAATTCGTTAGAAAAAACTTCATTTTATTCATTAATTCTATTATCGAACAGTTGGAGAAGTTTTCGAGACCATTTCGAGTTTTATTAGAATAAGTCTGGAAAAGCTGATAGTGTTTCTGTTTACCGTCGATATAGTGGTGGCAGCACCGTACGGTAAAAAGGCTATATCACTGCTTTTCAGATAGTGTTACCAATCACCGCTGTGAGCGAGGGCAGCACCGTAGGGTAAAATTGCACTTAGGCGACATCGGTATGCGAGGTAGCCGCCAACTCAGAATTAGTGGCAGCACCGTACGGTACAATGTAATATCGGAGTGAAATTTTGTTTTACATCTCTATATTGCTTTTATTTCATGTGTAATGGGATTGAAAATAAACAAAAAGAATATTAGAATCAAATTAAGCTAATTTGTATGTCGTTTGGTAATTAGTTCACCCGATATCCACAGTCAGTGAGGGCAGCACAATACGGTCTAATTAGCCTAGGTATGCGAGGTTTCTAGACGCGCGACTCGTAGATTATGTGGGACTTCCGCGGTTTTATTTCTTGCCGTTTTTACCGAATTTATTCGTTATAAATGCTGATTTCGGAGCGATTTAGACGTTTAAAGAAGAAATATGAACGATATTATCTAGAAGTCGAGTAAATAGATCGATTTCAGTGAATATTTCCGCCGAATTATTCAAAATAAATCCAAAATATCGCCTTGAAGTGACCAATTCAATTCAATCGCAAATAATTGTGAGTTTATTAACTTACCAGAAACTGTACAGCATTGAGTGTTTTGTGGCGGGTCAGAAGAGCGCGGACAACTCTTAAATAATTATTAACTGATTGACTCAAATTTTAGTTAGGCTGATAAACTGAAAAAATAGTTAAAGGCAAAAGTTAATACAATAAAAAATCTTATTTCTTGTACATACCCACACTTATAATGTAATTTGTGTAAATACAACAACACAAATTATCAATTTAATTCCAACTGGTGACATCTTTGAAAACCCCTGTAATTATAAACAAAGTTAATTCGGGTAAATTTGCTGCGATAGTGCACTAACTGAGACTGAGCTAGACTCGAATTCTTCTGACTGAATTATCACACAAATCAATAAGATCATCAACAATTGAATATTTATTTAATTTACAAAATGTGACTAGGAATTATTAGCATCATTGATTGTATTTGATACAGATACAAGCATTAATACATTGAGTAATTGTGTGCCTGGTTATAACTGAATTTCTTCTTGAGAAAAGAGATGTTTGTAGATGTCTGAAACCATGTGATAGTTACTAGAATTAATGGGTTTTTTAGTTTATTGATCAATTTCTATCTAAAAATTGATTTAATATTTCATATCAGCTGTAAAAAAGACATCAACAGGTCAATTTGAAGGGGCTAAAAACATAAGATCCTGGATTTCTCTTGTTTGGCACTTCAATCCAAAAACTAACTTTCTTAGATTTTTGGCAAAAAAATCGAATCTCTTCGATTTGCTTGAAATTTTAGTCCTTACTATTTTAAGGGATGCGGATTGCAAATCTGCAATCAGATTTTGAATATCTCGAAAGATCCGGGGTCCAAGGCCTTTTGAAAATCTAGGGGGTCCCCCCGAAAAATTCGAATTTCTCATTTTTTGGGCCTCGGATCCAAAAACTAACTTCATTTTCGTGATCAGCACCCCAATAAACATGTCTGTAGTAAATTTGATTAAGATTGGGCCAAGAAAAAATTTTGACTTTGTACCCCATTTTTGGGGTGCATATTTTGGGCATTAAAACCCTTATTTGCCAACGAAGATGAATTCCGATTTAAAATCTGAGTGCGGATCCGTAATCTACACCCCAGAATACATCTTCCTACCAAGTTTCGAAGGAATCAGGGAAAAAAAATTTTTCGCCCAAAAAAAACTCCTGGACTTACTTACAACCTTAGATTTTTGCCGTTTTTGGCCAAAAAATCGAATCTCTTCGATTTGCTTGAAATTTTAGTTCTTACTATTTTCAGGGGTGCTGATTCCAAATCTGCAATCAGATTTCGAATATCTCGAAAACTCTGGGGCCCAGGGCCTTTTGAAAATTTAGGGGGTACGCCTAAGAATTCAAATTTCTCATTTTTGGGGCTTCGGATCCTAAAAATTCTTTCAGATTTGTGATCAGCACCCCAGAATACATGTCTACACTAAATTTCATCGAAATTGGAGACAAAAAATATTTGATCCCTAACCCTCATTTTGGGGGTACCTTAGATTGCCATTTCTCTGATACACCGGTAACTAAACTTAACTCTAACTCTAACTCACATTTATAAAGTTAATGTATATTTTTTAGGATGTTTGTCATCAATATGGTGGAACTATTGACGGATGTTATGATGGTCACTGATTCCCCCTTTACCTACAATCAGTAGAGAATTGATTGAACCAGGACAAACCCAGATAAACCAAGATGAACCAGGACGAACCCAGATAAACCAAGATGAACCAGGATGAACCAAGTAGAGCCGTGACTAATGGAAGTAATGCTAGAAATTGATGTCTCATCTTAATAGTTATCAATAGGTACGTAGGCAATCGAGGCTGGAGACATGCTAGTTCATAGGGATAGGGATTTCTGAGACACACTATCTCTATTCTTAAGCCTACTTACTCTGTGAAACTCCCTGATCCTACTCCCTCTATACATAAACCCTGCTCCCTCTCTCTATCAATCCCTAGCTTAGTGTCTAGAATGATGTTACATTGTTTACAGTGTTATTATATTGTAGATAACAATGATTTGTACGTGTGGGGTAGAAATAAACATGGCTCCTTAGGTTTAGGAAACATGGACGATCAATTCTTTCCGTTTAAGGTAAGTCTCGATTTCTCTAGATTTAAAACACTCCTAAAACATCACTCACTCCATATTTTGGAAAGAAATTTAATTTCAAGTTTATTTCTCCACGACGGTTCAGAGTTGTTGAGTTAGGAACAGACTCTACTGTACTGTAATAACATAACGCACCAGAAACATGTGTGAAACTGATGCGTCATAAATCTGATGTCTGATATTGTAAATCTGATTTCAGGTTTCGATTCCTGGGTTAGTTCAGTCAGTTCATTGCGGCGTTGATCACATGTTTGCTTTATGCAAGACTTTAGTTTGATATTTAACTCTGATGCATGATACATTTTTGACTGAAATGAATAAATTTATCTATAAATTATTCACTAATTTTGTGGTGGTTGTTACTGAATTTTTTTTCTGGTTTCGTCTTTACACAGATTTGTGGTAAACGAGGTTCAACTGAAGTTTTTTCAGTTTTTGGCGCAAATTTGTAGTTGGTTTCATAAGGGAGAGTTTGATTTTAACCCGGACCAAGAAGGGTCGACCTAAATAGGATGTTAAATGGTTCATGAGCTGCAACGTTGATGGTACGGTTGGTTAAATGCACAATTATTTGAGAATAAAATTTAATTTGCTTCAATTTCTCCCTGTGGCATGTGAGTCTGCCGCTTTACCGGATGCTAATACATTCCGCGAACAAAGGAGTTCCATCAAAAATGGCTTGAAAATCGTTTTAAAAATGAGATCCTCTTAGATGAAGCTTAAAAGTTGATAGAACAATTAATAAACAACGAAATCGAGTTAAATAATGAACGAAATCCGGCGAAGAAAATATCCATATTGCTCGCATGCCACAGTATGATAGTGAGGTTAAGCTAAATCTCAACTGTACAGTGCTGCCCCTATGAATAACGATAGCGGAATTTCTGTGAACTAAAATAGCGGCGCATATTTACCGCTGGAATATACATCTCATTATTACGTACAATACGGACAACTGTGTCGCCTAATTCTGATTAAATATGATACTATGAATATGTTATAATTTTTGAATGATATTTCCTTACTTTTTAGGTAACAATATTCAATTTTTTTTAGCTAAAATTCACTTCACATCAATTAATTAGTATTTATATACAGAATAAATTATTCATTTACATTTTTGAATGATCATTTATCATCTGAATAAACAAAATCTTCATATCTTCCTTCGATATTATTTTAGTTGCGTGCAAATAAGCGGAGAACATACAAACACCTGTCGCTCTCTGCCAGACGATACTAGAAATATCCCGATTCAAATTTACTCTTTTAAGGTTAAATCTTTTATAGAAAAATTGTTTGGTTCAATTGTTTCAGAGCAGTTTAAGATTTTGAGAATTTTCCTCGGAATCCGGCCCGCATATCGGTAATTAGTTCGTCCATGACTTCCGTTCAAAGACTTTGGCAAGCGAGTATCATATTAGTTCACGTTTTCCCCGCTATCGTTATACATAGGGGCAGCACAAGACGGTTGATATGGAAATAGCGCACGGTGGAGCTAATTCTTTATTTACAGAGAAACTAAAGGCCTATATAATCTAAATAGCTAATCTATCTCGATTTTGCTGGTTCATAAAAAGGCCTTAAGTCTCTCAATTGATAAAGACTTAAAAGCCGCAATGATTCTCAATGTACGAATTTTGATATTGGTATATAACAATTCATGAGATTTTGTGCCCTCAACATCCGGTCACTAGGCCACCCGTACTAATGTCTATTTCAACCTGACTTGAGAGCATTCCTGGTGGCCTAGCTCGCTCATTTTTGATAGTACATACCTGATAAAGGTCTTATTAGGACCAGAAAGGACTGGCAGTCGACCTAAAACATCAGTTTTTAATCCATTTGAAACTGTTTTGAAGGATATGCAAAAAGTCTTCACTGAAAGGGGTTAAATGAAGAGAAGTGACTCCATGATTTGAAAGTTTAACAATATGTCTCCATGCCTACCAACTGAAGTTTGGTGTGTAGGCATGGAAACATATTGTTAAACTTTCTAATCATGGAGTCTATTTATTTGATTTAACCCCTTTCTGTGAAGACTTTTTGCATATCCTTCAAAACAGTTTCAAATGGATTAAAAAATGATGATTTAGGTCGACTGCCAGTCCTTTCTGGTCCTATTAAGACCTTTATCAGGTCATCATTACTAATCGTTGGTGGTAAGCTTTAATGGGATGGGCTTATACCAACTTGTGTGGTATGTGAAAATATCCGATCGTGAAACTAAACCACAGACAGGTTACTGACTATAGGCCGTTCTGAGCCGCGTGTTGCGTGTAGTTTCACATATCTTGATGAGCTGTTGTTACAATTCCTGTTAATTCCTCCTCTTTTCCACATGTTCAGCAGGTTACCGCCACCAGCTGACTGTCGACCAGTTTCACGGCCAGCTTTCTCCAAGCACAGCACCGATATCCTGCATTAATCCCGGAGTAGACAGCACGGCCGTCGCTGATCAGTCTTGATTTTAACCCAATTTAATTTTCTAATTTTTATTGTTAAGAATCAGGAAAAATTCAACAATTAAAAAACTTTTGTTTCACATTTTGCGAAGTTTTGTTTTTGTCGCCGATTCACGAGGGATGAAAGGCTTTGTTTGTTTCCATGGTGATATCCGTTAATTATAGATACTCCATTTCAAACAGGGAGTGGAGAGGAACCGTTGCCATTAGTTACCAGAAGCAGTATGAGATGAAGAAGAGAATTAAAGTAGGAAAATGATTTATTGATTGTAAATTTTATTGAGGACAAAAAAATTAGTTGTACATATAATAGCTCAATATATAGAACGATAACCGCACTGAAACGTGGTGAACGGATAATAAGATAAAAACCCAATATCTATAGATTAAAAGAATTTAAAAATAAGAATTTATTTAATTATTCGAACAATCTAAAATATATAGAATACACGGCATTTCGATCTCACCCTAGAGATCATCGTCAGGTGTGAGATCGAAACATTGTGTATTTTATATATTTTAGATTGTTCGAATTAATAAATTCTTGTTTTTAAATTGCTTTAATCTGTAGATAGTGGGTTTTTATCTTATTAGTTGTACATGATTTATAAAAGAACCTGTTACATCTCCATAGCGACATAGACATCTCCATGGTTATCAGAAATCTCCCTAGTAACCATATATTTCCATAGTAACGCGTAGTTATTTACTCATTCCAAATCGGAGCAATTTTCGGATGAACGCAGGACCGTTCCAAATACCCCTTCAAATAGATTACACATTTTAATTATTGTTAAACGGCTACCACGGATACAAACGGGTTATTATCGATTACTTACGGTAAAAGCATCCAGTAATAAACGCGTAAAAATCCTTCAGCTTTCATCAGATACATCGACCATCTTTCCTTAGCTTGATTGAAAGGGAACGTTTCTAATGGTTGAGAGTCGAAATCAAACTCTGCCATTATACATTTACCTCTAGCCGTCACCAGGGGGCAGGATGTGTATCCATCGTACTGAAATACAATATAAACATTACTGATTCATTGTGGAACCTTTGATGTGGAACTTTTTCACTGTTGAACTGAGTTACTGTGGAACCTCCAGTTGTGGAACTGAGTTACCTTTGAATCGGGTTGTTTTCCGGCCATCACTGATTTGATGCTTTTCTGTAAGTACGCTGTCTGGGACGCTAGAAATATAAAATATTACCCATTAAACAGTGCTGCCACCTATAGACCCCCAGTCTCAGTGCTGCCACCTATTGAATAAACTTACCGACAGCCGCAGCAGTTTTTGATGTTGGAATGCTTGTACAATCCCCGATTCCAAACACATTCTGGTATTTATTGTGTTGTAACGTGTTTTTATTGACATCTACGTAACCAGTGGCGTCGACGAGGGGACTCGAGAGTAGCACGTCTGGGGGAGACATCGGAGGTACTGCATGTAACATCTCATACTGAAATATACAGCTTCAGATATGAGTTGAGTGAGGGGGAGGGGAGTGAGGGGCAGGTGAGGGGAGTGAGAACTAGACAAACCTTGTACGTCACGGTTTCTTTATCTTTAGAATCCAATAATTCAAAAATTGCTTCTTTCGTTTCGTGTCGAACTTCAATCAAATTTTGGCGTAAATTGACGTTCATTCCTCTGCAAAAAAAGTCCCGGATTAAATACAGAACTAACATCAGCGCAGTAAATGAGAGAGTATAGTTAGTACCTCGACTCTACGACCTTCCAGAGGGCGTCGGCGTATTTCTTCACTCCAAATATAACTCCTAATGAAGTGTTTAACATAATGTTCGCTTTATCTCGTTTTCCAGCCTTAAATTCAGAAAAACAAAATTCATCTTTCAATTAAAAACATAAACAATAAACTAAAAATCAAACGCAAACAAACGGAATTCGGACCTTTCTCAAATGTTCCTCCGTTAAATACATGATTTTCTGCGGAGCTCCGGCACATTTAATCGGTGTGTTCGGGAAAGTAAAGATGGCGTTACCGTCTTTAAACTGTTGAATGGCTTTGAACGTTTTATTGACGTATTGAGGAGAATAATTTGAGCAGACGGATGGATCAGACTTTAACGCTTCCACTAATCCCGGCACTTTATCATAACGCAAACTTAATCCCATAGCAACAACGAGATAGTCGTACTTCAACTGAAATTATACAACAATCGTATATAATAATACAGAGTAAGAGAAAGGCAGAGTAAAATTGATTGTTGAAAGCGAGTGCGGTCACCTGAGTTCCGTTGCCGGTAGTTACTGTATTATTGTCAGGATCGAATTTAACGGCATAATCTTGAATCCAATCGCATGATTTCGGTAGAACGGATTTAGTCGGACGTGCTGATTGGTCCAATTGTTTTATTCCTCCGCCGACCAGCGTAAACAGAGGCTGGTAATAGTGAACCTATATAAACACAAACCGCGTTATAGATTATACAGTTTGACTGACAGACTGAGACTGGATTAAAATACTTACATCTGATGGTTCAATTACTGCTACATTTCCAGCTCCTAGAATCCGAGTTAATCTATTAGCTGTTGCCGTGCCACCAGTTCCACCTCCAACAATCAGTAATTTATAAGATTTGCTAGGATTCGTAGCGGGACTCGTAGCTAGGTAACGATTGAATGTCATACAATTAACACCCGCAAACCTCCTCAATGACAACGACGCCATCTTTTATTCCTTATCAGAACTGTAAAAATGAAAATGAAAATTCAACATCATTGTCGTGAATTGTATTGTAGTAGGAGCTCAGTTCACGGAGCAGTTAGTCAACAAATAATAGGTCAGAAAAGAAGAGTTGGAGTTAACCCGGTCTGTCCTTTATAGAGCAGGGATTCGTCTCATCTGCGTCTTATTTCCCAATTTAAATTCTATTTTATAAATTACTGATGCTTTAAAATCAATACGGAAGCCCCTAGGTGACATACGAGAAAGTTTTTTCACAATTTCGACTTATTAAGTCGAATTTCGACATAATAAGTCGAATTTCGTGTTAATTAAGTCGAATTTCGAGTTTTATTTTCATGTCGAATTTCGACTTATTAAGTCGAAATTCGACTTAATTAACACGAAATTCGACTTATTATGTCGAAATTATCTCGTTTGTCACCTAGGGGCTTCCGTAAATCAAACAACGCAGATAAAATCACCTCCTCCCTGATCTCGTCTGATGGTTACGTGATCGGCCGCACCGATTTCCGGGTTTCCCAATGTCAGAAATCCTCATTATTTCCGCATTTCCTTAAACTTCCGGTATCTCCGTTACTTCCGGGTTTCCCAATATGATCCATATCCGGTGTCCCCATTGGTTCCGGCTTTCCCAGGGTTTTCCCCTTAGGATTCCCATAAGTTCGGCGGATCTCCTTAAGATGGCAGCACTAAAACCGCTTTACCGCTGCCAAAATGTGCCTACACAGCGCAAGTTTGTTGATATAGTTCTCAATTAAAATCTCATTCTGTGGCTAAAACTATTTAAAAACAAACAAAAAAAGTCTGAAAAAACGTTTTACATTATAAAAGAAGTATTTTTAACGTATATTTACACCTGAAATAATATTTTTTATAAATCCCTTCTTGATTCATAATTAGACTGGTGCCCGCTGGGCTGATGTTCTCCTCGGTTAGGAGATGATTGAAAACCCCTAAGGTCGTCGCTCTAGTCCGTCAAATTTATTTCCGGGTTCTCTAATTTTTGAAGGTAAATCTTTATTGAATGAATTAATGAATTATCAGTGTCGAATTCTTTCAATCCGTCTCTTGATGATGGACGTTCTGATGACATTGTAGATTGTTCACTAAACTGGCACGGCAGATCCCCCTCCCTCCCAAACCCAGCACACTCGGCGCCCCATCCGTGCAGCTGGTGGGGGGGACCCAGCACACTCAGCGCCCAATCGTGCAGCTGGTGGGGTAGTTAGTTACCTAATCGTTGGTGGTAAGCTTTTTATAGTCGGATGGGCTTATACCAACGTTAGGGATGACAAGGACCAAAACACGGTTGAAAAAAGTAACACTTCAAAAATATACTTTCTATTCACTTCAGTCCACAATTAATGGCTTAATTCACAAACTAACACAGGTACCTTTCGAAATAATCCAATTTTATGTATGTTTCGAGTGATTAATCAACATAATTTTGAGAAATTAATTAATTTCTCCACAAATTTCGCCATTGGCCGCCATTTCTCTGTATTGCACATGTGGCATGATGAGACAAGGGGACCTACAAGGATTTATATAAAACTTCCAAGACGAAACGACAATTTTTATTTTTGATGGTTTTCAAACTTATATTTCAAATCTTCGTGTTTTCCATAACAAATAATGAAATAATAAATTTCTGGTTAAAGAAAAATGTGAATAAGTGTTGATTTCTTAATTTTTTTTAATTTCGTCGTTTCGCTTCGTTAGTTTGTGCTGTTGTCCTGGCCTCAGTCCACAGATGCCAGCACCTCCAGTAATTTTCAAAATGGCAGCTGTTGACTGGACGGAAATTTACTCTCACTTTACGGCCGATTTGCACATGGATTAAGATCGTCAGGTGAGGTGTTATAGGTATCACACAAACTACGAATCTGTTGTGCATCGATTACAACAAAAATTAGACGGATATCTTAAGAGACAATGAAATGCCAGGCAAATTACTCGTCAGTCAAATTGGCTGACGAAGATTTCATACAAAAATGACCTTCCCATTCCTGACTGTGGTTTGTGAAAATATCCGATTGTGAAACTAAACCACAGACAGGTTACTGACTACTGGTGGGGGGACCCAGCACACTCAGCGCCCAATCGTGCAGCTGGGGGGGGGGACCCAGCACACCCGGTGCCCAATTGTGCAGCTGGTGGGGGGACCCAGCGCCCAATCGTGCAGCTGGTGGGGGGACCCAGCACACTCGGCGCCCCATCCGTGCAGCTGGTGGGGGGGACCCAGCACACCCAGCGCTCAATCGTGCAGCTGGGGGGGGACCTAGTTAGTTACCTAATCGTTGGTGGTAAGCTTTTTATAATCGGATGGGCTTATACCAACGTTAGGGATGACAAGGACCAAAACACGGTTGAAAAAAGTAACACTTCAAAAATATACTTTCTATTCACTTCAGTCCACAATTAATGGCTTAATTCACAAACTAACACAGGTACCTTTTGAAATAATCCAATTTTATGTATGTTTCGAGTGATTAATCAACATTATTTTGAGAAATTAATTAATTTCTCCACAAATTTCGCCGTTGGCCGCCATTTCTCTGTATTGCACATGTGGCATGATAAGACAAGGGGACCTACAAGGATTTATATAAAACTTCCAAGACGAAACGACATTTTTTATTTTTGATGGTTTTCCAGCTTATATTTCAAATCTTCGTGTTTTCCATAATAAATACAGAAATAATAAATTCTGGTAAAAGAAAAATGTGAATAAGTGTTGATTTCTTAATTTTTTTCAATTTCGTCGTTTCGCTTTGTTAGTTTGTGCTGTTGTCCTGGCCTCAGTCCACAGGTGCCAGCACCTCCAGTAATTTAAAAAATGGCAGCTGTTGATTCTACGGAAATTTACTCTCACTTTACGGCCGATTTGCACATGGATTAAGATCGTCAGGTGAGGTGTTATAGGTATCAGACAAACTACGAATCTGTTGTGTGTCGATTACAACAAAAATTAGACGGATATCTTAAGAGACAATGAAATGCCAGGCAAATTACTCGTCAGTCAAATTGGCTGACGAAGATTTCATACAAAAATGACCTTCCCATTCCTGACTGTGGTTTGTGAAAATATCCGATCGTGAAACTAAACCACAGACAGGTTACTGACTAGGGGGGGACCCAGCACACCCAGCGCCCAATCATGCAGCTGGTGGGGGGGACCCAGCGCTCAATCGTGCAGCTGGTGGGGGGTTCATGTTGTTGATTGGTGCAGTAACCTCTCTCTTATGTTTCAGAATCAATCAGCTGCTGGAATGTATAAAGTAGCTGTAATCGGAGCTGGTGCAGCCGGACTGTGCGCACTACGCCACCTATCAGCACATCCAGAACTATTCCAACCGGTAGCGTTTGAACAGATGAATGAAATCGGAGGAACTTGGGTTTATACCGAACAGACGGGGTCAGATTCTCAAGGTCGTTCTAATCATAGCAGCATGTATGACAATCTGTTGTAAGTAATTTGTATCCCTTGACAACAATGTACCTATGGTATATCTACAATCATATTCACTAGGGGGCGCTTTTTAATCATCTATTTCAGGACGAATTTGCCAAAAGAAGTGATGGGATTTCCTGATTTTACGTTTGAAGATTTACATCCAGAATGGCCGTCGTTCATATCGCATAAACAAGTGCTCAAATATCTACAGGAATATACACAGCATTTCAAATTAGAACCGTTTATCAGGGTCAGTCTTAATCCATCCATCCAACCCCCCTCAAACCATAACAACCTGTAACCTCCTCATGACAGCCCCTTTTACTAAGGCCCAATCTTTCTAAAACACCTCTTGCCTGAATGGTTGTTCTAATAATTGTATTGTAGTTTAATACGTCTGTTGTTGAAGTGAAACCAGTTCAGAAAGATTCTACAAATTGGGAAATAACTTCAAAAGACGAAAATCTACAGGAAACTTGTACTGAAAACTATCACGCTGTCTTCATTTGTAACGGGTACGTTCTGATCTATACCTACAGATGGAGCCACTTGCTAATAGATTTATACAGTTTATATATCTATTTATAGACATTATTCGCAGCCGTCGTTCCCAGAAATTCCAGGAATTGAGACGTTTACTGGAGAAATAATTCACAGTCATAACTACAGACATCCAGAGAGTTACATTGATAAAACAGTTTTACTGTTAGGAGCAGGACCTTCAGGGCAGGACATCGCTTTAGATTTAGCACCTCTAGCTAAACAGGTAATACACCACCAGGGGGCACCACCGGCACCTTCAGGGCAGGACATCGCTTTAGATTTAGCACCTCTAGCTAAACAGGTAATACACCACCAGGGGGCACCACTGGGACCTTCAGGGCAGGACATAGCTTTAGATTTAGCACCTCTAGCTAAACAGGTAATACACCACCAGGGGGCACCACTGGGACCTTCAGGGCAGGACATAGCTTTAGATTTAGCACCTCTAGCTAAACAGGTAATACACCACCAGGGGGCACCACTGGGACCTTCAGGGCAGGACATCGCTTTAGATTTAGCACCTCTAGCTAAACAGGTAATACACCACCAGGGGGCACCACTGGGACCTTCAGGGCAGGACATCGCTTTAGATTTAGCACCTCTAGCTAAACAGGTAATACACCACCAGGGGGCACCACTGGGACCTTCAGGGCAGGACATCGCTTTAGATTTAGCACCTCTAGCTAAACAGGTAATACACCACCAGGGGGCACCACCAGGACCTTCAGGGCAGGACATTGCTTTAGATTTAGTACCTCAAGCTAAACAGGTAATACACCACCAGGGGGCACCACCGGCACCTTCAGGGCAAGACAAGTATAACCGTCGCCAGGTGGCGCAGTCGGAAATCAGGTGATTAAGATAATGAATTTTATTGCAGGTCATTCTCAGTCACAATCATGATAGATTACAATCACCGTTGCCTAGCAACATGAAACAGACGAGAGGAATAAAACGATTTGTTGGTACCGATGTCGTATTGTTGGATGATGATAGTCGTATAGATGGCGTTGATGTGATAATGTATTGTACGGGTTATGAATACACGTTTCCGTTTCTATCCGCTGATTGTCAGGTAACCGTTAGAGATAACCGTGTTTATCCGTTATACAAACATTTAATCAATATTTCGCACCCGACTCAATTTCTGATTGGAATCTGCAGCACAATCTGTCCGTTCCCTCACTTCGACTTCCAAATACGTTTCGCTATCGGTACACTAGGGGGCGCTATAACGCTTCCCGATACCGAATCGATGAAAGCCGATATAGAAGCAGATTATAGGTGGCGTCGCGAGCAGATCGGTTGGCCTCATCGGTATGCGCATAAATTAGGAAATCTACAATGGGCGTATATCGATGAGTTAGCGGAAATATCCGGAATAACGACCTTGAAACCAGTTGTAGGTGAACTGTATGAATATGTGCATAAATTACGTAGAACTGTCGTCAGTGATTATAAACAATATAATTTCGAACTTAAAAATGATAAAGATTTCACTCAATTAGAATCGAAATGATTTATTTTATAGATAGTTAGCAAACCAAACACACAACACAGCTTATGTGTCCAGTACTGAAATAACAATCATTTTAGATTTGCATAAAACTGAACTCGCAATAATATGTTTAATACAGATCATTGTTAATATGTAAATTAGTTATTTATAAAGATTACTGTGATGCGCTTATAGAAATATATGTCATGGGAGAAAATTATGAGTTTTCAAATTCGTAAATAATTTTATCAGGTGCTGATTTTTGCTTTAATTTTCCCGATGAATAAAACTCTTATTTAAAATCTAATTTAAACAGATTTTATTTTGAATCAATCAAACACTTAGTTTTATCTTCAAATGTCTTATTTGATCTGAATCTATTTCATCCGGCGCCCGCTTGCAGGTATTAATTATTTCCTGTACGTACGATGCTGCCACCATCGGAAAAAGTTTGAACTATATTGGCCACCTCTGGCAATTGATTTTAAGGCGGCAGCACTGTACGGCGTACCGGTACGTCGTCATTCACTGATTCAATATGGCGTCGTTTTTGATGTGGTTGTTTATCTCGTGCTCCGCGGGAATTGTTAGTATTTGTTTAGCGGCTGAGTTTATTGAGCCTCACAAACGATTCGAATATAAATACAGTTTTAAAGGACCGTCACTAGTGTCTAAAGAAGGTTCTATACCGTTCTGGGAACACGGTGGAAGTAAGTAAAATTAGCAGCAGCAGCAGCTGGTGCAGTGGTGGTACTTTCACTGGTGACGTGTATCGATTAACATATGTTTCACATCTGTTTCATTGTTTCGCTGTTTTATTGTTATTTATTGCTATTATTTCGCTTGAGAAATAAAGCGTTTTATAATATTAATAAAACGTGACCTGCTGCTGCCTGGTTGGTGAAATGTGGAGGTTTAGGCAAACAGCTGTTAGTGTTATAGTGTCCTCGCCTCCTCATCCATACTGTTCACTTCAAATACAAAACTCTCTTCAGTAATCAATAATCTATAGACGTTTCTCCAGTCTATAATGAAAGTCATAGATTTGATATTTTCTCAAGATAATCTATCTGTAACGTGTTATCAGGAGCCAGTTGCACCACCTGATATTAGTCAGTAACCTGTCTGTGGTTTAGTTTCACGATCGGATATTTTCACAAACCACAGTCAGGAATGGGAAGGTCATTTTTGTATGAAATCTTCGTCAGCCAATTTGACTGACGAGTAATTTGCCTGGCATTTCATTGTCTCTTAAGATATCCGTCTAATTTTTGTTGTAATCGAGGCACAACAGATTCGTAGTTTGTCTGATACCTATAACACCTCACCTGACGATCTTAATCCATGTGCAAATCGGCCGTAAAGTGAGAGTAAATTTCTGTCCAGTCAACAGCTGCCATTTTGAAAATTACTGGAGGTGCTGGCACCTGTGGACTGAGGCCAGAACAACAGCATTAACTAACGAAGCGAAACGACGAAATTTAAAAAAATTAAGAAATCAACACTTATTCACATTTTTCTTTTACCAGAAATTTATTGTTTCATTATTTGTTATGGAAAACACGAAGATTTGAAATATAAGTTGGAAAACCATCAAAAATAAAAATTGTCGTTTCGTCTTGGAAGTTTTATATAAATCCTTGTGGGGCACCTTGTCTTATCATGCCACATGTGCAATACAGAGAAATGGCGGCCAATGGTGAAATTTGTGGAGAAATTAATTAATTTCTCAAAATAATGTTGATTACTCACTCGAAACATACATAAAATTGGATTATTTCGAAAGGTACCTGTGTTAGTTTGTGAATTAAGCCATTAATTGTGGACTGAAGTGAATAGAAAGTATATTTTTGAAGTGTTACTTTTTTCAACCGTGTTTTGGTCCTTGTCATCCCTAACGTTGGTATAAGCCCATCCGATTATAAAAAGCTTACCACCAACGATTAGGTAACTAACTACACCTGATATAAGACAACTTGCACAGTTGTGACTTAAGTCAAAAAGTGGTCTTAATTAAATCCTTGTCTAAAGTTGTTAGATTGGCTATAGAACTGAGTTGGTCTTAGACTGGCCTTAAGTCTAAGCCGTGACTATGCAACTGGCCGCAAGGTTTTTCTAGAAATGAACTTAATCTAGATCAGTATTATAAAGTATATGAATACGATGAATCCTTCAGTATATGGTGCCCCCTATTGAGTATTTATTGTACTATATTTCAGGTGCTATCGCCAGCGATGAATCGGTACGAATCACTCCCTCGTTACGCAGTAAACGTGGATTCGTTTGGAGCAAACAAAAAGTGAATTTCGAACACTGGCAAATTGATATTAAATTCAGAATCAATGGACGCGGAAGGATTGGAGCTGATGGTTTGGTAAGTGACTGCTTCACTCAGAGCCTCCCCTGATCCCTGTTATATATAACTCCAGCCCTACAGACTCTGCTATAAGTGTCAGTGTTATATTTATAGGGTATCTGGTCCCCTCCAGCCCTACAGGCCCTGCTATAAGTGTCAGTGTTATATTTATAGGGTATCTGGTCCCCTCCAGCCCTACAGACCCTGCTATAAGTGTCAGTGTTATATTTATAGGGTATCTGGTCCCCTCCAGCCCTACAGACTCTGCTATAAGTGTCAGTGTTATATTTATAGGGTATCTGGTCCCCTCCAGCCCTACAGACCCTGCTATAAGTGTCAGTGTTATATTTATAGGGTATCTGGTCCCCTCCAGCCCTACAGACCCTGCTATAAGTGTCAGTGTTATATTTATAGGGTATCTGGTCCCCTCCAGCCCTACAGACCCTGCTATAAGTGTCAGTGTTATATTTATAGGGTATCTGGTCCCCTCCAGCCCTACAGACCCTGCTATAAGTGTCAGTGTTATATTTATAGGGTATCTGGTCCCCTCCAGCCCTACAGACCCTGCTATAAGTGTCAGTGTTATATTTATAGGGTATCTGGTCCCCTCCAGCCCTACAGACCCTGCTATAAGTGTCAGTGTTATATTTATAGGGTATCTGGTCCCCTCCAGCCCTACAGACCCTGCTATAAGTGTCAGTGTTATATTTATAGGGTATCTGGTCCCCTCCAGCCCTACAGACCCTGCTATAAGTGTCAGTGTTATATTTATAGGGTATCTGGTCCCCTCCAGCCCTACAGACTCTGCTATAAGTGTCAGTGTTATATTTATAGGGTATCTGGTCCCCTCCAGCCCTACAGACCCTGCTATAAGTGTCAGTGTTATATTTATAGGGTATCTGGTCCCCTCCAGCCCTACAGACCCTGCTATAAGTGTCAGTGTTATATTTATAGGGTATCTGGTCCCCTCCAGCCCTACAGACCCTGCTATAAGTGTCAGTGTTATATTTATAGGGTATCTGGTCCCCTCCAGCCCTACAGACCCTGCTATAAGTGTCAGTGTTATATTTATAGGGTATCTGGTCCCCTCCAGCCCTACAGACCCTGCTATAAGTGTCAGTGTTATATTTATAGGGTATCTGGTCCCCTCCAGCCCTACAGACCCTGCTATAAGTGTCAGTGTTATATTTATAGGGTATCTGGTCCCCTCCAGCCCTACAGACTCTGCTATAAGTGTTTGTGTTATATTTATAGGGTATCTGGTCCCCTCCAGCCCTACAGACCCTGCTATAAGTGTCAGTGTTATATTTATAGGGTATCTGGTCCCCTCCAGCCCTACAGACCCTGCTATAAGTGTCAGTGTTATATTTATAGGGTATCTGGTCCCCTCCAGCCCTACAGACCCTGCTATAAGTGTCAGTGTTATATTTATAGGGTATCTGGTCCCCTCCAGCCCTACAGACCCTGCTATAAGTGTCAGTGTTATATTTATAGGGTATCTGGTCCCCTCCAGCCCTACAGACCCTGCTATAAGTGTCAGTGTTATATTTATAGGGTATCTGGTCCCCTCCAGCCCTACAGACCCTGCTATAAGTGTCAGTGTTATATTTATAGGGTATCTGGTCCCCTCCAGCCCTACAGACCCTGCTATAAGTGTCAGTGTTATATTTATAGGGTATCTGGTCCCCTCCAGCCCTACAGACCCTGCTATAAGTGTCAGTGTTATATTTATAGGGTATCTGGTCCCCTCCAGCCCTACAGACCCTGCTATAAGTGTCAGTGTTATATTTATAGGGTATCTGGTCCCCTCCAGCCCTACAGACTCTGCTATAAGTGTCAGTGTTATATTTATAGGGTATCTGGTCCCCTCCAGCCCTACAGACCCTGCTATAAGTGTCAGTGTTATATTTATAGGGTATCTGGTACACTGAAAGTCGTGCGAATTCAGGTCCTGTTTTTGGGAATCAGGATAAATGGAAAGGTTTAGGGATATTTTTCGATTCATTTGATAACGATGCTCAACACAATAATCCGTACGTCATGGCGATGGTTAACGATGGAACTATCGCTTATTCACACGAGACGTAAGTAGTTACTAACGCCACCTGTCGGCCATATTTCTCACCGTTATATCGTCGTATTTATTGGTTATCGATTGTTTTTGTAGTGACGGGCAACAGCAACAATTAGGAGGATGTTTACGCGACTTCAGAAATAAACCGTTCCCTCTCGGGGCAAGAATTGAGTTTTATCAGGGAGTTCTAACAGTGAGTTTTATCTACCTGTTAATCCACCAGTTAATCCACAGTATCAGTTGCTGTTACTAATCCACCAGTTAATCCACAGTATCAGCTGTAACTAATCCACAGTTGCTGTTAATGTTTAGGTATATGTATTGAATGGAATGTCCAGTAATGAAGCTGATTATGAATTATGTATGAGAGCTGAAAACGTACAGTTACCTAAACAGGGATATTTCGGTGTTACCGCGGCGACCGGTGCTTTAGCGGATGATCACGACGTTCTGTCGTTCTTAACAACCAGTTTGAAACCGAAACCGAAGGCTTCGACACCAGGGGGCGCTCAGGTGAACGAAGACGAACGTAAACGCTTAGAAGAAGAATTTGAGAAATATTGGGAAAAATTACAACAAGCAAAAGAAGAGTAAGTTTGATATAACACTAGGTTCTGCTGCCTACTGGGTTCTGCTGCATAACTAGGTTCTGCTGCCTACTGGGTTCTGCTGCCTAACTAGGTTCTGTTGCTCTGCTGCCTACTGGGTTCTGTTGCTCTGCTGCCTACTGGGTTCTGTTGCTCTGCTGCCTACTGGGTTCTGCTGCCTACTGGGTCCTGTTCAATTCAGATATTTTTAGAGTATTTATTTATTTGAGGATGTTGTGTATTTTTGCAGGTACAAAAAAGAACATCCTGATAAAACAAACGCCGATGAACAAGATGAAAATAAAGTGGTTTGTATTTCATTCATTCACAGATTCATTCAATGTTTGTTGAACGGTCTATAATACAACATACGTCTGTTTATTGATTATAGTTTGAAAGTCAAGGTCAGAGAGAATTGAAACAGATTTACGATTCACAAAACGCGATTCACTCGAAATTACGAGATTTAGATCGAAAAATGGATGAGATCGTCGGTCGCCAGGAACGAACAATGTCGCAAATATCGGGAATATCTGCCGGAGGAGTACAGGTAGGTTACACTAGGTGGCGCTCACGTGCTGTAGCGAATTGATAATAACGATGTTAATTGTAATTGTAGGGTGGTTCGGCCTCACCAGGTGGCGCACCGATCGATACAATAAAACGTCACGAAGTCGATGAAGTGATGACAAATATTCGCGAGTCGATTCGCAGTATTAGAGACATCAAGTAGGTCGTTATTAAACACGGCTGACACCTAGTGGCTCGTTTCCGTACTAACTATCTATCGCTCGTTCGTTTTCAGGAATGTCGTTAATGTAGTTCAAGGTCATACGACCAAAATAGGCAGCTCTGGCAGCGGAGGATCGGGTGGAGTGAATTTACAATACGAGAAAATGACGCACGAAATGAGAGATAATTTAAACACAGTTCGAGATAATGTTCAAAATTTACTCACACGTCAACAAGTGGTCAGTTTCTCTCATCCTTGAATACCGAGTATCCATGGATACACGAGCTAGATTCATTCAAATATTCATTGTTATTTTTAGAATGAGCCGAATGATGGGAAATGTGCGACGTGTATCAGTAACGCCACCTTTATAGGATTTATCGTACTACAAACTATTTTATTTCTAGGATATACTATTTATAAGTGAGTATTTAACCGTAGTTCTTTGCAACTGGATTCAATATAGTGCGAGTTTAAATTTGATTGAAAACGGTTTGGTTTTTAGGGATACGAGAAAAACTAAATACAAAGGGCCTTGGCAGGTACTTCCTGTAACAGGTAGAACACCTTCCCCTGCCTTTAGATAAACCATCATCGCTCACCTCCCCCTGGGATAAAAGATTGCGGACACCTACTCCTGATTAGGCAGAATATCGTCACCTTTTAACCATCATCGCTCACCTTCCCCTGATGCATTACGGTGGGAACACCTTCCCCTGATTGTCGCACAGGATGACCACCTTTCCCTGATAAGCGGCAAAGGATGAACACCTTCCCCTGATTGTAATCTAATGCATCAAATTTGTTCTATTTTCAGGAATAAACAAGACAGCGCTATGAAAAAGTTTTATTAGGGAGACTCAGTCATCATTTCATTGTACATCGACCCCTGACTTGTACATCGACCCCTGACTTGTACATCGACCCCTGAATTCATTCCAGTGACATTTAGAAAATTTCTAGTAACAAAATTTATGAACTCGATTTAAATTCATTCATTTATCATTTGATTTAGTTCTATTTACGGGGACAGATTGATAGAGTTTTAAATATCATTTCAAAATCTCATATATGAATTGAATATGTGTGAAATTTAAGGTGATTTAGTTTTTCAATTATTTGCTTTAGAGTTTGTCAGTAAATTGTTTTTCGTTTTGTGGGGAGATGGGGTTTTATTTAATCAAATCATTTTCACTGTTTCAATTATTACTCAATATATGTGTGACATATTTTATCGTATTGTAATTTTGTGTTTTGTGATTGAATAAATTTTCAAAGATTTATTGAGAATTTGAGTGTATTATAGGATTATTTATCGATTCTTATACTCCGGAAAGTGCTGCCACCACTGGTGGGGTTTTACACTAAACCGGACTAGTGGACCTTGTACCCTTAACGTAATTAGCGCTGGATCGATACGATATGAGGCAAAAGATCACATATTGAAGAATAGAGTAATAAACACAAAAATTAAAATGTTATTAATTAGAGAATTATTTAGCCGTATAGTGCTGCCGCCTTTCCACCAGGTAGAGGGCGCCATTGTACGGTAGTTTTTATCTATTTTTTAACATCGAACAAAGCTCCAACGAAACCGGTTGAAATGAGGTAATTGTGCGCTACGTAAACACTTTAAAAAGAATTAACAAATAAAACTAATGGTTAATTCAATTCTGGTTAATTTTTGATAATCTTGGGTTTGAATTTCTGTAAAATTCGCGTGAAACGGCGTAAAACAATTATCAATTCAAATCAATTCATCAATTTATTCGCATACCGGTAGTTAGTTAATTTATTTGTCATTTTTAGAAACTTTGGTTCTCGCGGTCGTGGAGGTAAATCGGGAGGTCGAGGTGGAGGTGGTCCAATGAGAGGTGGATTTAAACCCCCGTAAGTATCTGCGCTTCTGTTGTAAAAAGAACTCACTATTAGAAGTCCCGCAATTCACATTTTTATATGATGTAATTTATTGAAACGAAACCACAAGAAAATTGGTGGCGCTGTTGTTTATTAACTCACTGATTCTGACCGCTTGGTGGCGCTGTTGTTGTTTATTATTTCAGATTTCGTCCGTTTATTCCACACGTTCCGTTTGATTTAACTCAATGCGAAGCCAGTTTCCCTCGAGCTAAAACTGCGAATGAAGAGAAAGCTTTAACTGATGCTTTATTAAAGAGAAACACGGACCTGACTCCAGCAGCTTCTCATCAAACTAATCTACTGAATTTAGTCACTAAAATCACATCAGTTGTTGACGCATTGATTGTGTCTCCTGCTAACTTCGAGGCCGCAGTAAGTTTCATTTATTCCCTCTCTCAATACAAGTTTGATCCCCTTGATTCAGGCTCTAGATATTTTGTACTAAAATCAGAAATGACACTCTCATCTCGATTGGATTTCTGATTCCACCATTAGTTAAATTCTTTCCTGATTAGAAACTTACAGATCCTGAGCCTGCCACATAATTCTGTAGTCCTTTCCTCCTAGATAATTGAACAAATATTTATTGCAGCAAATTGAGGAGATACGTCAAGTTGGTTCTCACAAGAAAGCTACAATGATGGTTGGACACAATGTCGCCGATGTAGTCGTGGTTTTAAAAACATTACCTACTCGTAAGCCACCGCTAGCGACACCTATTGTTAACATTACGCACTATCTGTATAACTGATTGTAATTGTTTCTAAATTTTAAACAGTGGAAGCAGTTGCTGCCTTGGGAACGAAAACGCTTGAAGATCTGAAATCAGCGGAGCCTCATGAAGTAATAACAATGATGCCGAACGACAGCGGATTTGAAATCAGTTCACCGGACGCAACTGTTAAAGTTCTCATAGCTACAATTCCACCGAACATGAAAAAACTAGATCCAGAATTACATCGTAAATATTTCACACAAATCATCAATGAATAATTTATTGATTTTAACTGTTTTTTTTGTAAGAATTTGTGATTGTTTGTTTAAAGTGGACGTGAAAACAATGAATCGTCACCTAGCAGCGATGCGTCACGCGAGATGGTTCGAGGAAAATGCGTCTCATTCCAGGTAAATGTCGTTCAGGTTTAAATCAGTTATATATCAATAATGAAATTTACGGTAGTTTTAAACTGGTTTATTCTGATTTCAGTATAAAAGTATTGATTCGTTTATTAAGAGATCTACGGAATCGTTTTGACGGATTCGAACCTTTAAATCCATGGATTATTGATTTATTGGCTCATTATTCAGTGATGAATAATCCTTCACGGAATCCACTGGCCGTTAATGTGGCATTTAGGTAAATCAAACACACTCTCATGCACACTCCTCTCCGACACTCCTCTTCGACACTCCTCTCTGACACTCCTCTCTGACACTCCTCAGTGACACTCCTCTCCGACACTCCTCACTGACACTCCTCACTGACACTCCTCACTGTCACTCCTCACTGTCACTCCTCACTGTCACTCCTCACTGTCACTCCTCTCCGACGCTCCTCACTGACACTCCTCTCCGACACTCCTCACTGTCACTCCTCTCCGACACTCCTCACTGACACTCCTCTCCGACGCTCCTCACTGACACTCCTCACTGTCACTCCTCACTGACACTCCTCACTGACACTCCTCTCCGACACTCCTCTCCGACACTCCTCACTGTCACTCCTCTCCGACACTCCTCACTGTCACTCCTCTCCGACACTCCTCACTGACACTCCTCACTGTCACTCCTCACTGACACTCCTCACTGACACTCCTCTCCGACACTCCTCACTGACCCTCATGTGATATATTTTGTAGGCGCTCGTTACAGCTGTTGTCGTCAGGACTATTTTTACCTGGTTCTGCAGGAATCAATGATCCGTGTGAATCTGGTAACAGTAGAGTTCATACATGTTTATCATTAGAACAACAGGTACTATTTATATATATACCTCGATCTATCAATAATATTGATTTCTCATTTCTAATCATTATAATTATTATTTTTAGGATCAAGTTTGTTACACGGCACAAACTTTATTGAGGGTTTTAGCACACGGTGGATACAGACAGATACTCGGTATGGAAGGCAATGCTAGTAAGTACAACTAACAGTTACAGATAACACACACCCTCTCTCCCCCCGATAATATTATCTCAGATAACACACCCCCCGGTCTAACTGCGTAACATTGTTGTAGGTATCGCTACGGAGATGAGTGTCTGGGAAGGGGTTGTCGTCACGCCGTCGGATAAAGCGTACGAGAAATTAGATATGAAAGAAGAGGACGGTGAGGAGGAAATTGATGAAGCGATGGAATCACAAGATACGAATTAATCATTCTCTCTATCCTCTAACATAATCCTTCTCATTCTCCTCTACAAGTGACAAATCGTCTCTTTATTTCTGTATTGTCGTAAATTTTTATTTAATCGAGAATAAAACAATGAGATTCATTGTTTTTAAATATTTCGTTTTATTTCATTCTATTCTAATTGTTGGCAGTCGCTAGGCAACCATGTGACAGTATATTAAACGGAGATAAAAACAGAGAAAACGCGTTAGATATAAAATAATAAATCAGACCAGCTGAAACGGGGGGCGGAGTTGGTTGGGGGCGCGGTCGTCTAGCTGGCGTAGTCACCCCAGTCTAATGCCTTCATAAACTCCTCCTCAGTGAACTGAAGAACTTTTGCCGATTCGATGTGAAACTGAAAATATTAAACAGTTTAAACATTGATATAGAATTTAATTGATTTATAAAATGTCACGCAGTAAACAAACCTTTTGTCGTTTGAGAATATCAATCAGTTTTATTTGTTTCTTAAATCCAGAAATTAATTCATTTTTCTGTTTTTCAAGTCGTTTGTTTTCAGCGACCAAATTTTCCATTTTACGTTTATCTTGTTCGGCCGTATCCTAGCAACAAACGCAATTATATCAACACAATGTTTACACAGAATAGAATAGGGAGTGATTGAGGGGGTAAATCAGATGGGGAGTGGGGAGAGGGTTAATCAGACGGAGTGGGGGGAGGGAGATTTACCTTTGATGAGGTTTTCGTTTTCTGTAATTGTGATTTATATTTCTCAATCTCCTCTAAAGCTCTGTTTAATCTCACTTCTGTCGCGCTTTGATTCGTCGATTGTTGTTTCTGAGTTCGTTTCATTCCATCCAGTTCCTAAAGCAACACAACAATACAACATTAGACTGTTGACTGGATGAGCAGACTACTGGCAGGATGAGCGGACTACTGGCAGGACGAGCGGACTACTGGCAGGATATTTACCTTCCTCAGCGCAGATATCTGATTCTCCAAACTGTCCGATTTTCCTTTTAAATCTTCAGACAGTTTTTTATATTTTTCGAGTTGCGTTTGTTGAATTTGATTCGTTCGATTCAACGACTGATTCTCGTCTTCAATGGTTTTGATTCTTGTTAAAAGTTTCGTGGTTTCTTCGTCCTGAAAATAATCGCAGTCATTTCTTTACAATTGACTCTAATCAGATTTAAACTGATATATTTACTGTACCTTTTTATTATACTGCGTTCCAACACGATCCAACTCTTCTTGCATTACTCTTAATTTCGCTTTCAAAAATCTAATTTGAGCCTCTGAAAAAAAATTGCGAAATCATCAAATTTTTATCGGTTAAAATCAGTTACTGTCGGTCATGATTTCAAAACGAACCTGAACTCAGATCCTGATTGGGTAGAATATCATCATTCTCTTCCTCATCGCAGAGCTCAACCTGATCCAATTTTCCTTCAATGTTTGATATTGTTTTACTCAATGAAAATTCTGGATTTATATTCGATTTTTGTGATTTCATTTTCCTGTAAAATTTAAAATCAATTAATAATAGTTGAATACAGTTTATAAACATCTTATCATCGTGTTTTAATGACATATTCACCTAGAACGTCTTACAGCGCCACCTTGTGACTGATTTGTGTTCTTTGATTCCATGCGAACCTAAAATTGAAACAGTTTTTTCATAACAATCTAAATCAAACAGTTAAAAACTTGATAAAAACTTTCAAACTTTCAATTTTATTCTTACCTTTTCATAATTTTCATTTAACTCATCATCTTCCCAGCATTCCCTGTCATATAAAAACATTACAATAAACAGTCTGATGCTGCTCCCCCCATTAGATCACTCTGTGATACCCCTAAACCCTCCCCAGACTCAGTGTGATACCCCTAAACCCTCCCCCAACTCAGTGTGATACCCCTAACCCCCCCCCTCCAGTTAGGTCACTGTGATACCCCTATTTTCAGCGAAACTTACTTCAGAAAATCATCAGCGTTGATATTGTCCAATAGAGGGAGCTGTTTATTTAATATTGTCTCTTGACCTTTCTGAAATACACATCAAATTTTACACCATCAGGGTTTTATAGCCACAACCCCGAGGGGAGGGGTACAGAGGGACACGAGGGGGATACTGCTACAATTTGGGGAAGATGGAGATGTTTCTAGAATCTGGATGAAGGGGGTGATGTTACCATGGTAGGAGGGGAGGGGAGATTGTTACCATGGTATGAGGGGAGGAGGGGGCGGGTGATTGTTACCATGGTATGAGGGGGAGGAGGGGGCGGGTGATTGTTACCATGACTTGTTCTGCTTCTCTCACAAGATTTGCTGTTTTTGCTTCTAATTCTGCATTTAATCGTCTACAATTGAAAAAGGCAAATATTTACTCATCTCTGCTGCTACCCTAACCCTAGTCTAGACTACCCTTCCCGAACCCTAGTCTAGTACCTAGCCGTTGTTCCTCAAACAAGGAACCGTAACAACGACTGGTATTCAGACTACCCTCCCCCCTAACCCTAGTCTAGAGTACCCTCCCCTAACCCTAGTCTAGAGTACCCTCCCCTAACCCTAGTCTAGAGTACCCTCCCCTAACCCTAGTCTAGACTACCCTCCCCGAACCCTAGTCTAGACTACCCTCCCCTAACCCTAGTCTAGAGTACCTAACCCTCCCCTAACCCTAGTCTAGAGTACCTAACCCTCCCCTAACCCTAGTCTAGAGTACCGAACCCGAACCCGAACCTCAATCAGTCAGTTTATATTTACTTGTATTCTTCTTCTCGTGTTTTCAAATCTTTAGAAGTTTCTAAATTGTTTTTCATCGCTGTTTTTTTACCCGATCTTCCTCCGTGCTGGAAAATACAAACATCAACGGTTATATCGCGGTAATTAGTGTGACTAGTCAATGTTCAAACGCTGCTCCAACTCGAACCGTTTTGGGATAAATACTTCATCGATTCATCAAAATCATGATTCTGAAATAAACTTACTGATGACATGTTCAGATCTTCAAATAAATATCCACTTTATAATGAAAACCTGTTTTGAATCGATGAAACGGCAGTAAATTTGACAAAAAGTTAAAATGTGGAGCCGATAGATTTTCGTAACCGTATGCGGACTTGACGGACTGTGAAAGGAACTGAACGGACTAGGGTTAGGGTTAAGGAACGAACTCGGGCTTGTGGCTAGACTGGTTGCCGATCTAGGGTTAGGGTTAGACTGGTCGCCGATCTAGGGTTAGGGTTAGGACTCGGACTGGACTCGGACGATTGCTGAGTCGGACGTCAGGAATCGGATCAAGCGATTTACACGTGAAAACCATAATTTCGACTGAAATTAACTTGAAAGAACAATTTCAGCGCCTGGATCGAAAAAGGTAAGAATCTTTTGGTTCAAACTTGCTTTTAATCTGCATCAAATAGATTTGAAAAGCGTGAAATATGAGAAATACCGGGTTGAATTGAGATTCAAGCCAAATAACAATTAATTTCATTACTCTATTGAAGGTACATAGAAAAAAAAAATGGCGAAGAAAAATTCTGGGAAGCGTAAACGGGCTGCTCCTGGAGGAGGAGAGGAAGGAGAAGTTAAGGAGAATGATGATACAGTAGTAGAATTACCGGCGGTGAGGAGCTCAGATGAACCTCCGATAAAACGTCCAAAATGGTTGAACAAACAACGAGTATTGATTTTCTCGTCGCGAGGAATCAGTTTTCAAACTCGTCATTTAATGAACGACCTTCGTACGTTGATGCCTCACAGTAAACCGGACACTAAAATGGACCGAAAAGACAAACTGTTTGTTGTTAATGAAGTTTGCGAAATGAAAAACTGTAACAAATGCATTTTTTTCGAGGCTAAAAAGAAGAAAGATTTATATATGTGGTTGAGTAACACGCCTCGAGGTCCGTCTGCTAAATTCCTCGTAGAGAATGTTCATACGATGTCCGAGTTAAAGATGACCGGTAACTGTCTAAAGGGAAGTCGACCGTTGCTATCGTTTGATAATAGTTTTAATGAATTACCGCAATGGAAATTATTAAAACAACTTTTCACTCAGATATTCGGAACTCCGAATCATCATCCGAAAAGTCAACCGTTCGTTGATCACGTTTTCAGTTTCTCGGTTGTTGATAACAGAATTTGGTTCCGTAATTATCAGATTCTAGAAGAAGATGGCGCTCTCGCAGAAATCGGGCCTCGGTTCGTACTGAATCCGATACGTATATTTAAAGGTAGTTTTGGAGGCGCGACTTTATTTCAAAATTCTCGCTATATTTCGCCTAATCAATACAGAGCGTCGCTACGGCGACAAACCGCGTTTAAATATAAGAATCGTATCGAATGTAAGAAATCAGCCGATAAACGGAAGGGGAAAGAATCGTATCAACTCGATTCAACTGATGACATCTTTAAAACTTCATAAACAAAAAACTGTTCTCCGTAAAATCTTTGGAAATAAAAATTAAATTTCAATCCATCATTGTTTTGTTTCACTTTTATTTCAACAATGATTTCTCACGAAAAGGCTTCCCACAGCAAGATTCTTATAGCAGCTTGGACCCTGAATCCCTCAGTATCCTCTTGGCCTGCAACCCTTCAAATTCACCATTTCTTCACCAGAGACGTTTGAAATTGATCGACAAACAATCTCCCATACTTATGGCGTTCATCCTTTCCAATTCTAGTGAGGAAATTACTGGAGACTTATTTGATATTGATCGACAAAGAAGAGAAGTCGAGTTGAAGGTTACAATGAGGTGAATACTAATAGACTGGTATCCTCTGCCTGAAGAAGAGTTGAGTAAGATCCCAAGGTTACGGACAATGAGGTGGATACTAATAGAGGGAGTGGATACCAACAGAGAGGGAGTGCATACCAGTAGAATGGACACCGAGGGCATGGATACCAGTGGAGAGTGAGACAAAAAGGCAAACCAGACTTAGCAGCAGAAACAATGAATACTACGATATAATTTATGGTTTAATTCTACATTGTATTAAAT